>NC_133619.1:50621289-50786289 GCF_048593235.1 Sminthopsis crassicaudata
AGAATTCAAATTTCCTGCCTCCAAATCCAGTGCTTTGGTGACATCATCACAATATCTCATCTTCTGAAATAGAAAGCATGGTTGATATCGCTGGAAGGTTTTGAGGAATAAAGAAGGAAAGTTGAATGAAGCCTCATTTTCAATAAAACATGATGCTCAATCTTCTTCCACAATGTAGAGTTTGAGTGATGGGATGGAGCTTCACTTGGGGCCTTATGGAAAAAGGAAATTTGGAACACTGTGAAGAATGGTGGGAGAGACTATTCCATTTGAAAGAAAGTAGATTTATGCTATATGCATTTATTTCTTATTTTCTTATGAATTCTTAGTTTAGTCTTGATTTTTGAGTAGAGGTGTTGAGGAATTAGGAAAGGGGAGTTGTGGAATTCTATGTAGGTAGTAATAAGTGAATCACGTAAAATGGAAAACTCTGGATGAAAGGGTTAGAAACTGATATGAAAACAAGTGGAGGCACTGGGGTGGAGTACAGATTGAAAGAATGGGAAGGCATTAATGAATTGCAGTTCATTAAGATTATTGTTAGGGTGGGAGATAGAAGGAAGGTTGTGTTTAGACGATTTTCTGAGGTTAGGAATCTTAAAAATAATAGTATTGTGTAGGAAAATTCTTTATGAAGAAGTTATGATTGTTTTGTGTAGATGTCTAAAATATTTTTAATATGGGGAAACTTGGATGGGTTTTTGTTTTTCTTTTTTATAGGAACCATGGTCAGATAGAGTCATTCGAATTCAACTTTGCTTTTAGGGAAAAAGAAAGACGCCTAGAGGTATTAAGAAAAATTCTTATCTACTAAAAGATCTAATTTTGTTTTTAGAGACATTCAAGCTATACTAGTTCTTTACTGTATTAATTCTCAAACTTGCTTTTAGCTTACTTAGATATTAGGGAATTTTTGTTTTTGTTTTCAAATAAACCTTTTTTAATTGAGTCAAAATAACTGCTTAGTTTTGTAAAATTATAATTTCATTATATATGTCATTTATATTATATTTTCATGACTTCAAGACACTTTTACATATATTACTACATTTGATATTCACAGCAATCCTGTTGATCCTGACACAAATATTAGCCTCATTTTATAAGTAAAGTGGCAACAGTTCATAAGAATTTCATAAGAAGAACCCTAGACTGATAGTCATTTAATTGGATTCCAATACCAAGTTAATATTATGAATTTGGGCAAATCAGAATTTTCCGACCTCTCTTTTCTTATGCTTGAAACATTTGAGTTGAACTCATGATATATTCATTTCTGAAATTTTATAGTAAGCCTAAATTGCCTAAGAATATTATGTTTAAAAATGTCTATATTTTTGAATGATGCCTTGAAATATAAAATCCAATTTAAATTTATTTACCTCTCTTGGTTAGATTATTTTAAAAAACTAGCTGAATATTACATTTTATGGTTTTATGATATATAAGTTACTTTATTAAAAATTTACATACAAAATCCAAAGTTTTAATGTTAATATTCAAAATACCAGCAGCTATACAGTTTGTATACCAAACTGTAAATTGCTGTCAAACTAACTCCCAGAAATGCTGAATTCTAGGGTAGATATGATTCATATCCACTAGTGTGGCATTTGCAAATATACAATAAAGAGTTATTAAAAAGTGATTAGCTTTATTTCTTTAGGATTTTATGGGGTTTTTTTTATGGAACATTTTGACCTCAGAATGGAGAAACCAAAAATTGGGAAGTTGTTTATGATGTCTTTGGATCTTTTATATGATCCACTTTCTTAAGCATAAAAACATAGCAAGATATAAGTATTTTATTAGTAGAACCATATATTTTTTTTCCTTTTAAGCCAATCGTAGTTTCAAGTACAAGTAAAAATTCTATTTCAGCCGACTTTTTAAAGAATTAAAGTTATTTGCCATTGTCTAGTTTACATTACATTAGATTGGTAACAAAGAGCTATGTCAACATTGAATGAGCATTCAAAGTACACTATACTCTTAACAAGAAAGAGAAGTTCTGGCAATTCTGTATCCTCATCCCCTTTACATTAATTTATTTTTATTTATTTTTTTCCCCCCTGAGGCTGTGGTTAAGTGACTTGCCCAGGGTCACACAGCTAGAGAAGTGTTAAGTGTCTGAGACCAGATTTGAACTTGGGGCCTCCTGAATTCAGGGCTGGTACTCTATCCACTGCGCCACCTAGCTGCCCCTCCTTTACATTAATTTAGACAAATTTTGATACACACATGAAAAAGGAATAGATCCAATCAGATTTCCCCAAACACTTTATTTTTCTTATTGTTTCTAGCTTCATTTAGACAGGGGGAAATATTTTAAGAATATTCTAAAGTTCTTATATTTCTCTACTTCTTTTTTATTTAACAGGATGTTTCTTTCGAAGTATTTTTGAAGATGAAGAGTTTTTTTATGCTTTTAGAGACACTAAAAAAGACTCCAATCTGAGATGACGACAGAAAATGTAAGTATCAAACAATTTTTTTGAGGTTTATACTGTCCTATTCTGTCAAAGGTTGACTTCTGGTAAATTGCTGTCAAATTGCCACATTGCAGAGAGATACAGATTGCTGATGCCAGATAGAAAGACCTTTTATTGGACTTTAAGATGTCACTTCTTGCTGTTGCTGGACAGTTCTTCCTGTATCAGTTGAATACTTCAATTTCACTGGAGGACTTGTTTAAAAATACTTTCTTGGTTTTCTTTTCTCTTAATGAGAATGTCTGGACTATATCAGAGGGGTACTGAGTATCTTCAAAAAAGGAGTGTCATTTTCTGCCTTCCAAAAAAGGCTTCCCCCTCTTTTTTTTCCTCATCTCAGAACCCCTTCATATTATTTGAGTCTCTCTTTTTTCCTCCATTCTGTTAATAATGATACAGCTCTTCTCTTTGCCTAGAAAAATCACCCTTGACATGTGCCCTTGACCCTATCCTTCCCTCCTTCTTCAGTGGATTGCCATTTTTTTTGGCCCACCATTAATCTTCAGTCTTTCTTATTTCCTAGTTTTTTCCTTAATTTATTCAAACATACCCTTGCATTCTCTCAGTTTATCATCCTGTATTTCTCCTCTCTGTCTCAACCAAACTCCTTGGAAAAAGTTGTCTCCATTTGATGCCTTTATTGCCTTTCTTCTCGTTCATTCCTCAGCCTTTTTTAGTTTGACTTTCAATTTCATTGCTCCACTGAAACTGCTTTCTCTCAGAAAACTGAAGTTTCTAAAGATGTTTTATTTGATTAACCTGCTGATTTTTTTTTCTAAGTCTCTTCTGAAACTAGCTGCTGCATTCAACACTTATTGACTACCTTCTTTTCCTGGTTATTCTCTCTAGATTTTCAAGCCACTATTTTCTCTAGTTCTCCTGTCTTAACTGTTTCTGTTCTATAACCTCTGATCATCATACATAACCATCTCTTTATTATGGCCTATTCTTGTGGGCCTGGATCTTTTTTTTCCACTCCTTATATTGTCACTCTTGGTGACTTAATTAGCTTCCTTCATTTTAATTACCATATTTATGCAGATGACTTTCAGATTTGTCTCCCGTGAGCTTCAGTCCTAAACCAATAACTTCTTATTGGACATTTCAAACTGGGAAGACCCAGAGACACCTCAAACTCATCATGTTCAAAATAGGAATGATTATTTTTCCAGCCAAAAACCACCCTTCTTCCAACCCTATTTCTCTCTCTCTCTCTCTCTCTCTCTCTCTCTCTCTCTCTCTCTCTCTCGCTTTTAATTTACAAGATATATGCATGGGTAATTTTTCAGCATTGACAATTGCAAAACTTTTTGTTCCAATTTTTCCCTTCCTTCCTCTTACTCCCTCCCCCAGATGGCAGGTAGACCAATACATGTTAAATATGTTAAAGTATATGTTAAATACAATATATGTATACATATCCATATAGTTATTTTACTGCACAAGAAGAATTGGATTTTGAAATAATGTCTAATTAACCTGTGAAGGAAAAAAAAATGCAGGCAGATAAAAATAGAGGGATTGGAAATGCTATGTAGTGGTTTATAGTCATCTCCCAGAGTTCTTTCGCTGGTTCAGTTCATTACTGCTCTATTGGAACTGATTTGGTTCATCTCATTGTTGAAGAGGGCTAGATCCATCAGAATTGATTATCATATAGTATTGTTGTTGAAGTATACAACAATCTCCTGGTCCTGCTCATTTCACTCAGGATCAGTTCATGTAAGTCTCTCCAGGCCTTTCTGAAATCATCCTGCTGGTCATTTCTTTTTTTTTTTTTAATTATTAATTTTATAATTATAATTTTTTTTGACAGTACATATGCATGAGTAATTTTTTTTTCCCCAAATTTTCCCCTCCCTCTCTCTATTCCCTCCCCTACATGACAGGCAATCCCATACATATTAAATGTGATACAGTATAATCTAGATAAAATATATGTGTGTAAATCCAATTTTCTTGTTGCACAGTAAGAATTGGATTCCAAAGGTATAAGTAACCTGGGTAGAAAGACAGTAGTGTAAACAGTTTACATTCTATTCCTAGTGTTCCTTCTCAGGGTGTAGCTGTTTCTGTCCATCATTTATCAACTGGAAGTGAATTGGATCTTCTTTATGTTGAAGATATCTACTTCCATCAGAATACATCTTCATACAGTATTGTTGTTGAAGTATATAGTGATCTCCTGGTTCTGCTCATTTCACTCAGCATCAGTTGATGTAAGTCTCTTCAAACTTCTCTGTATTCCTGCTGGTCATTTCTTACAGAACAACAATATTCCATAATATTCATATACCACAATTTATTCAGCCATTCTCCAACTGATGGGCATCCATTCAGTTTCCAGTTTCTGGCCACTACAAAGAGGGCTGCCACAAACATTCTTGCACATACAGGTCCTTTTCCCTTCTTTAAGATCTCTTTGAGATAAAAGCCCAGTAGTAACACTGCTGGATCAAAGAGTATGCACAGTTGGATAACTTTTTGAGCATAGTTCCAAATCGCTCTCCAGAATGGCTAGATGTATTCACAATTCCACCAACAATGTAACAGTGTCCTAGTTTTCCCACATCCCTTCCAGCATTCAGCATTATCTTTTTTTGTCATTCTAGCCAATCTAAGAGATGTGTAGTGGTATCTCAGAGTTATCTTAATTTGCATTTCTCTGATTAATAATGACTTGGAGCATCTTTTCATATGACTAGAAATAGTTTCAATTTCTTCCAAACCTATTTCTCTTCAAATTTCAATAGTACTGTAATCTAGAATCCTTTTAAATTCATGACATTCGTGTTATTCTCAACTCCCCATTCTCCCTGTATAACTCAGAATATATACCCAAACAGATGCTTCATTCAGTCAATCAGCACACTTTTATTAAGTGTCTAATGTGTTATAAGTCCTGTGGTAGGCCTTGGGATACAAATACAAAGAATGAGGCAGGAATTTAAAGGGAATTTCCTCCTAGTATACAACATAAATATAAGTAATATATATACATAGATATTCACACATACATAAATACACTAAGTATTTAAGTACAAAATAAGGAACAAGAGGGCTATTACTGTATTTATTAAGCATATCTTGTGTGACAGGGACTTGTGTGCTAAGCACTTTGCAAATATTATCTTTTTTGATCCTTACAACAACCCTAGGGGCATAGGTACTATTATTATCCTCATTTTTATAGTTGAGAAACTGAGGCAGACAGGTTAAGTGCCTTTCCCAGGATCATGCAGCTGATAGGTGTCAAGAGACCAGTTTTGAACCCAAATCATTCTGACAACTGTCCTAGCATTCTATCCACTGTTCTACCCAGCCTGCAAAAATTTTGTAATGATTTCACATTTAAATAGAAATTGCTTGTATTCGTTGTTCCATATTACAAAAAACCATGGGTTTTGTTATCAGAATACACTAGTATGATAGGTATAAGAGTAATCTAGATATATATGTTGACTGATGAGTGTCTTTATTTCTCTTGGGATATCATTTGATGGTGATTCAATGATGCAGGTGTACAACTGAATTTTTTTCAGATTCATACATTTCTTAACTGCAAATGTTAGGCATTCAGTAGAGCAGATGTTTAGATATAACAGTAACAACACAACTGTAAACTATCTGTTTTAAATCTGTGGGTTTGGTTGAGGTTTTACAGTTGATCATTTTATATAAACAAAAGGTATAGGCTTATTTTTTTTCAGTTTAGAATATGATGATTTACTAAGTGTTTATTTTATATTAGGCCTATATTCAAGGCATAATCCTTGTCTTTATCTTTCCCTTTTATCCCTGGAGAAATATTTGAGAGATGAGATTTTCCATTCCTTCTTAGCTTTCTTGAAAAAGTGAACATATAGATAATAGGGGAGCTCAGACAGTTTGGAGTTCTCTTTGTAACAAACTGTTCAAAATGTCAGTTGTGGTTGAGCCTCTGCATTATTGCATACAGTGTTCTAATAAGTTGTTCTCTACTTGATTGTTTTGGTCCTGTTCTAATAAGAAGTGATATTCTTAAACTCTGAAGAAAGTTTTTATTAGGAGTAGGGGGTTATTTGAATGGTGTGGGATATTTGAGTCTCCCCATATGGTACTAATTAAAAGAATGAATGGAAGACTTTTGCAGAGCTCTTACAAGCTTAAATCTTGATGAAGAAAATCATTTAAAAGTGGTAGAAGGGTGAATAGATAAAGGCATGAACAATAAAACTAAAACTTCTCTTATTGTGGTCTCAGATCTCTAATTGGCCACTAGCTTGGTTTTCTGCCAGTGCTACAAACTCAGAATGTTAAAACTGAACTAATTTTATCTGTCTTCCCAAACTGTCTCTCTTTTTCACTTCTCTTTTTTGTTGCTGGTGCCATTAGGGCTCCTCCGAGACATCCAGGTTTGTGTGCTTAGACTCTTTCCCTTTCCTTTACCTTCCCATATGGAACTAATTGTCAGGGCTTGTTAATTTTACTGCCTTCTTCCTTTTCCTAATGCTATCTCCATCAAACCCAGACCTTTATTATCTATTGCCTGAATGAAATGGCTTCCTTGCCTGTGTCCGTGTCTTCGTCCTCTATCTTATTACCCATCTGGCTACTAGAATAATTTTCCAAAAGTCCATTCTTCTTCATTTTTTTTCCTCTTGAGGCAATTGGGGTTAAGTGACTTGCCCAGGTAACACAGCTAGGAAGTGTTAAGTGTTTGAGATCACATTTGAACTCAGGTCCTCCTGACTTAGGGGCTGGTGCTCTATCCACTGCGCCACCTAGCTATATGGCATTCTTCTATGTAAAAATCATCACTGCCTTCCTGTTATTTATAGAATAAAATGCAAACATTTCAGCCTGACAATTAATGGCCTTCAGGGTTTGATTCCACTTCCCTTTCTGGCCTTATTTCACATTACTCCTCTGCATATACTCTTCATGAAATTAGACTAATTATTCTCTGAACTTGGCATTTTCTCCCACATTAATGTATTCACTCAAGCTATCTTCTGTGCTTGGATTGCATTCCCCTTTCCTTTCCTATCAAAATTCTTCTCTTAGGGCTGATCTAGGGGGCCACCTCCTATTTTAAGCCTCCCTTAATCTCATCTAGTTGAACATACTCTCTTTCCTCAAATTTTCCTAAAGCATTTTTTTGGCATTGCTCTTTTGCCCCTCTCATATGTTAACTTTATTACAATTTCCTGAATATATGTCATAATCCCTTTAATTGAAGAAAACTCCTTGAGGGCCAAGCAATGTCATGTTTCTCCTATGTTTCTTTATTGTCCAAGAAAAATTTTCCTTGCCCTTTTGTTTTGAGGGAGAGAGGGGAAGGAATAGATTTGTGATTCCATTTATGTGGAAAACTCCCAGTGAGGAAACTGTCTTACCAATGCAAGATTATGACTGCTCTGAACCTCATAGTCTTAGAAAGTTGCCTGAGATCCTGGGAAGTTAAGTTACTTGCCCTGAGTTAGATATCCTTGTATGTCGGATATAGGGCTTGAATTCATGCTTTCCTGTGGCAAAGAGTCACACTGTCATGGCATATAGTGTCATGTTGCCTCTTATCTTGCACATAGTAGGTACCTTATAAATTGTGTATAACCTCAGTATTTACTTATATTAGGACAAGGAATATCAGTTGTATCAATTAACACAAACATTTGAAAATAAATTTATAATTTTTCCTATCTGTGAAAATGTACTTTAAATACAAATAATTACAAACAAGTATTTAAATTTTACATTGAAATTAAATTTTTTATCTTTCCATCTCTAGCATATGCAGATATACTTTCTCAGTTGATATAACTTAGTCCTGAATGGTTTTCTTAAATTCTGATCCTTCTATAATAGATCAGCATAGAAATTTATTTTGTAGATTTTCAAATCTTGATTTACAAGTGAGAAAAATGAAGCCCAGAGAGGGGAATTGCTTTATACAAAATGATACCGCTATTTATTGATAGTTTTTCCCCAGATGTCTTTTTTAATAGTATTTTTTCCAATTATATGTAATGATAATTTTAGCACTCATTTTTACAAAATTTAGAATTCCAAATTTTTATCCCTTTCTTTCCTCTCCTTTTTCTCCTACAGTAAACAGTTTGATATAGATTAACAATGTGTAATCATGTAAAATGTTCCATTTTAGTCATAGTTGTATGAGAAGAAACAGAATAAAGGAAAAAAACACACAAAAATAAAGAAAATGAAAATAGTCCATCAATTCTTTATCTGTATTACAATGTTCTTTTGGTTTTAAATATTTCATTTTTTATTAGTTCATATAAATCTTTCTAGGTTTTTCTGAAATCTATCTGTTCATCATTTCTTAGTACACAATAGTATTTCATTATATTCATATATCACAGCTCTTTCAGCCATCCCCAACTGATAGATATCCCCTCCTTTCCAATTTTTTGCAACTACAAAAAGAATCTCTATAAATATTGTACATGTAGATCTTTTTTCCCTTTTTTATGATCTCTTTGGGATACAGATCTAGTAGAACTATTATGATGGTCCTTTGGGTCTAGTTCCAAATTGCTCTTCAGAATAGTTGGATCAGTTCAGAACTCCAACAGTACACTAGTGTCCCAGTTTTCCTGCATCCTCTCCGACATTTATCATTTTTCTTTCCCAGATGTCTTTTGTTACCACAATTCCCTTGTTCACTTTGACATTGTTTGTTTAGCCTCCAAGTAGTTGGAGAAAGTTCTTTTGAAATAAGGATTTTAATTATCTCTTTGTTCAAGGAACATGCGAACCCACAGTTATAAAAATCAACTTATGCTTTGCAGCAGACTAAGATAAAATGTTTTCCATGCCCAACAATTGAGTAGGGGGTCATTGAACTTTATCCATCACATTCAAAAAAAAAACAACAAAACTTCATTTATTGTAACTGATAATTCCCCATATGGATGGTGTGGTTCTGGTTGCTGGAGGACCTGTATTTTCTTGGAGTTAATTGTGAGGCCAAAATTAGCATAAGCAGCAGAGAATTGATCCATACTTTGTTGCGTCTGTCCTTGGAGGCTGCATTGAGTGCACAGTCATTTGCAAACAAAAACATGTACCAACACTCTTTCCCTTTGATTTTTGGCTTGTAGCTTTTTCAAGTTGAAGACCGTACACAGAACAATAATGAAGCATGGGATAGAATAGAAAAATAGTTTTCATTCTTCCTAGTTATATCTTTATAAAGGGGTTTCATTAGTTCATAGATTTATAATGAATTCCCAGAATATAACAACTTTATTTAAATATATGTTCCAGAACACATTCTAAATGTACGTGAGGGTATGCTGTCACCATTCATTGTTATAAATATTGAATTTTCTTTTTTTTGTTTGCTTTTAAGAAATTATGATCACTTTTGTTGACTATTTTTTCCATATATAGCTTTGTGATACAGGTTGTATCCTTTGGATATCCCTTTAAATGATAAGAAGATTTCTCAAAGGTGACTATGGATAGGAAATATATTGCCCTTAAGCATTGTAATATTTATCTGCTCGTAAAAGCAATTATTTTGGCTTATGGTATCATAACATGCTAAAGATAATTTTTCCATAATAAAGGGGAAAAAAAGCAAAAATCAGATGAATTCATGATGGCAAAGTTTTGGTGCCTGTAGGCAACTTTGTGTCTCCTAGATTTTACAAGGTTCTTACTGAAGGAACCATCAGCAATTTCTATTGATTGAAAGCAGAGTTCATTAAAATTGTTTTCACATTTTCTTCAACAATCCTCACCATTATATATAAATGGAAACCATTATTTCTTGGGATTGAATGGTAATCCTGTACCCCTAGTTGACTTAATTTACCTTTTTTTTTAAAATAACCTTCTCAATTAAGCAGTGGGTGTCAAATGATGGAAACAGTTTTTGAAGTACTTAAGTACTATCATTTATCATGTTTTTAACAAAATTTTCTTTTTAAAATACTTTATTTAGGTTGGTCTGACTTCTACAGATGGGGAACTCAAAGGATTTATAGATCAGAACCTGAGTCCAACAAAAGGTAAAGATAAATAAAAGAAAATGTTTTATTTTTTATTAAAAAGAGCTAGACCATGTCGACTTAATATGATACAGCATTAATTTGAATTCTTTTGTATATAATTTATCATGTAGTACAACAAATGTGTACCTGCTCATAACCTATATTACCAGTTTCTTAGAATTCCTTGATCCACCCCTATTTATTCCTAGCAGATTTTTTTCTCAAATACAAACTATGTACCTGATCCAAAGAAGTTCAAATTAGTTCTTATCACTTCTCTTTGACAAAGTAGGACTGTGAACTTCCCTTTGAATAACTCACTAGCATCATTGAATCATAGATTTAAAAGGGGGATAGAAAGGAGATAAATGTTTATAAAATGCTTACTTTGTACCAAGCATTGTGCTAAATGCTTTGCAAATGTTATCTGATTTGATCCTCATCATAATCCTATGAAGTAGGTACTATTATCATCCCCACTTTCTGGACAAAGAAACTAAGACAGAGATGCTGTCTAGCCCTTATACAGCTAGTAACGGTCTGAAACTGTATTTGAACTCAAGTCTTCCTCCTTCTAGGCCCAGTGCACTCTCCACTGTGCCATCAACTATATCTAATTTAGTTTTAGAGCTAAGATGGCCAGTGGAGGTCTTAGGAATTTTGAGATGAAGAAACAGAAATGTTGTGACTTGTTCTAAGATCATTTAGGAATTAGTTATAGGAGGAATTTGAACTCAAGTCCTTTAACTCCAAGTAATATGTTCTTTCCACTTATTCATGTTCTGCTTTGCACAGTCCCTTACTAATTTGAATGACTCCGACTACTGAAATTGGGCACTTTGAAGATTTTTCTGTTCTGCTTTGGAATTTTATTATTAAGCATACAATTTTTGTTAGGACGGCTGTGGTAGTATGGTACCTGAAGGCCTATTCATGCTCATAAACTGTTCCATTTTCTACAGATGTTTTAATATGAATTATACATATTTGCCTTGGTGGAAATGTTGAAGGTGGTTTTCTTTCTTTTTTTATTTAGAATTTTTTCCCCCACAGTATATATGCATGAGTAATTTTTTTTAAAATAATATTATTCCTTGTATTCATTTTTCCAAATTATCCCCCCCCTTCCCTCCATTCCTTCCCCCCGATGACAGGCAATCCCATACATTTTACATCCGTTACAATATACCTAGATACAATATATGTGTGTAAATACCATTTTCTTGTTGCACATTAAGTATTAGATTCCGAAGGTATAAGTAACCTGGGTAGATAGACAGTAATGCTAACAATTTACATTCACCTCCCAGTGTTCCTTCTCTGGGTGTAGTTGTTTCTGTCCATCATTGATCAACTGGAAGTGAGTTAGATCTTCTTTATGTTGAAGATATCCACTTCCATCAGAATATATCTTCATACAGCATTGAAGTGGTTAGCGATCTTCTGGTTCTATTCATTTCACTCAGCATCAGTTGATGTAAGTCTCTCCAAGCCTCTCTGTATTCCTCCTGCTGGTCATTTCTTACAGAGCAATAATATTCCATAAGAAGGTGGTTTTATTTCTTTAAAATTGCACTTCAAATTTATTATGCCCTCAGTGAATCCATGTGTTTCTGTGAAAACAAAACAAAACAAAACAAAAAAAAACCTATTTCTATTTTAGGATTTTAATTTTAACTTTTATATAGATTCCTAAGGGAAACCAACTTTTGTAGTAGTCATAAATTAGAAAATTTATTCTCTCAATGGCATTTTTTGCTTCATTAAAGAGAAGGATGCTTAGGATAGGTTTGCTTATTCAGCAAGCAATTTACCAATGAAGTAATGTGGATGGTTGGTGTAATAATTTAAAGCATATATAAGTTACCAAATCCCCAGAGCAAGAAGCTCCTAAATAGAAGCATGTCATTATGGCCTGTGGGAAGAATATTGCACCTTCCCAAGAAGGGTGATGATGATATTTGGATAAAGCACCTCAGGTAGAGAACTAAAATGATATTTCTATACAAATATGTGTTAAGTATTTTAAAAATATAATAAAAATGTAAACAACCTTCCTTAAAAATATAAGTAAGTATTATGGTGCTGTGAAGGAAGGTATTGAAAATAATATAATGACCATAGCACTATGGTTATGGACATTGGAAATCTAGTTGTATAGTCTAGCAGTATAAGTGGGTGATATCCAAAAAGTAGGATGGTGAATACAATTGTTTAATGAAAAAAGTGGAGAATAAACATAGTATTCTTTTTTCTATAAGAGTTTGCCTTCAGATGTCTTTGTTATTATTAAGTGACTATATATCCTTTATCACCTCACTAAGGTCCTAAAGTGGCTTCATTGTAGCATTGGTTTCCAAAGTAGGGACTCAGACCTGATTCTAAAGGGGTATATCTTTAAACATTTGGAGAGAGGGAAAATAAGTTGCAAACTCCTCTACTGTATTAGCCAATTTTGGGCCTTCTCTCTGACAACGTATCTACCATTATCCTCTGATAGTCTCTTCTGACCTCTTCCTCTGAAGATCCCTCTCTAGTCTGCAGTTATAGTCTAATTCACCACTTGAGTGCTGATGGCAGCTGCTGCACAGATGCAGTTGGGAAAATTACTTCTTCCCACAAGCACCTCCCACAGAAAAGTCTCCCAGTATCCTCAGATCATGTGGTGATGGTAGCAGATGGGTCCCAGAGGGAGGGCTTTGAGCTCTTGATAAGGCACCTCCCCTTTCTCATTTTGGGTTGGACAGTCTCACCAAATGAGCAAGGGTGGACAGGTTGTGATCTGCTTCTCAGCTCTCATTACAATCTTTCTTTTGTTTTTGATTTTTTTAAAAACAACTTTATTTTGAATACCAAATAATAGTATACCTATATGCTATGTTGAATATATATTGTACATGGAACTGTGACTCTTTTATGTACATCTTGCTTTTCCTTGTAAGCATATGATAAATTCAGCTTGTAAATTTAAAGTTGCCCTGTTTACTTATTTCTTTCTGACCTTCCTTTTGTTCTTTCTGTGCATTATAAAATACTAAAATGATTTTCATTTTTTTTAAAAACTAATTACCTTATTGCTTTATCCCTTTACCTTCCTAGTTGGAAAAAAGAAAGAAAAAGAAAATCTTTGTAACAAATATACATCGTCAAGCAAAACCAATGCCCTCCCCTAAAATGTTAGCATCTTACTCTCTTTTGATTTAACCTCTCTTAGGTTTCCTTGTGTGTAAAATAGTTATGATAATAGTACTTACCTTATAAATTAGATAATAACAATTATAGGGCTTTCCAAATCTAGAGGCTCTATATAAATGCTAGCTATTAATACTATACCAGGCGAGACTTGGTATGGAAGTTAGGAAGACATATATTCAAATGTGCCTCAGATACTTAACTTGCTGCGTGACACTGAGCAATTCATTTAATCTGCCTTTGCCTCAGTTTCCTCAACTATAAAAATGGAGATAATAATAGTAGCTACTTCTCAGAGTTGTTTTAAAGATCAAGTGAGATATTTGTAAAAGAGTTAGTATAGTCTCTGACACATAATAGGTACTATATGAATGATAGCTATTATTGTTTTTGTTGTTATTATTAACTTGTTCTACTGGTTTTGTTTACTTCATTGTATTAGTTCATAGCACTCTTTCCAGGTTTCTCTGAAATTGTACTTTTCATTTTTTTTCTTGCCACAAAAATATTACATTAAGTCTATTACTGTACTTTGTTCAACCATTCCCTGGTTGATGAGTATTCCCTTAGTTTTCAGTTTTGGATTACATCAAAAAAGGTATTATACACATTATATACATTTTTTCTTTTCTTTTAATATCTTTAGAATATTAGCATAGTGGTGCTATAGTCATACTTTAGTGACTTTGACCGTAGTTCCAAATACTTTTCAGAATTACTAGATCAATTCACAGCACAATCAATAGTGAACCAATGTGTTTGTCTTATTCTCCCATCTAAAATTGGTCATTTTTCTCATTGCCAATAATCATCATTGCCAATCTAACTGGTATGAGATGGAACCTCAGAGTTGCCTTAATTTTAATTTTTTTAATTATTAATGATTTGTAACATTTTCCTTGTGTTTGTTAATAGTTTGGATTTCTTTATTTGAGAACTTTTTTCATAGTTCCTAAATCTTAGGGAATGAATTTTGTTCTTCTAGATTTGAATCCAGTCAGTAAGCATCAATTAAGTGTTTACATGTGTCAGATATTGTTCTATGTGCTGAGGATATAAAGAAAGACAAAAACCAGACCGTGCTCTCAAAGGAGCTCCTTATGTGTCTTGGGAATGGTAAAAGAGAAATTTCCTCCACATGATGGTGTCTCTTCTAATTTCAATTACAATAAATTTGTGTTTAAAAACTTTTTATTTGTGTAAGCAGTTACCCATTTTATTATTTTTTTTAATTCTGTCTATTCTTTGGTCAAGAATTCATAGCTGTGATATATATTTCCTTCTTTGCTCCTCATTTATTTTGTAATGTTTGGTAGTTGTTATGTATCCATGTGACATATATCTTGGTATATAATATAATGTTTTGACTAGTTTCTGCTAGATTTTTTCACAGCAGTTTTTGTCTCTTCATTATATTATTCCTCACTAAAGGTTTTCTGAACATTTCTGTTTGTTTCAATGACATTCATCTTTTGAGCTACCTAGATTCACATTTTTGGTGTAATCTTCAACTTCTCACTCTCACTCAACATTTTGAATCACTTTCCAAATATTGTTCCTCCACAGAATTTTATATTTATCCCTTTGTTTACTTATGCAGTGCCACTCTAGTTCAGGTCCTCATTATCTTTAAAAACATTTTTTTTGCAAGTTTTCCTCTTTGGTTCCCTGTTGTAAGTCTTTTACTCTCTCCAGTCCATTCTTCACACAACTGCTGAGGTGATTTTTCTAAAGTGCAATGTCTGACTATGTTTTTTCACCACTAAAACCTTAACCCTAAAGTAAAAATTGCATTGGCTCTCTATTGGCCCTAAGATCAAATATTATTTTATTTTTTACCTTATTTTTTTATTTTGGAGGTGCAGATCTTAACCTTTCCTTGTGTTTACCCTGCAAGATTTGTTCTGGCCCATCCAAAATAGAAATAAGAGGGGTGGTCTTATCACTCACTACCTTTGGTTGTAATTCCCTCTACCTGAGGGGTGTTTGCCATAGTCACATAGTTAATTTGAGTGGATATGCTGAAGGTGGCAGGAGGAATTTTCCCATTGAGATTTTTACAGTTGCTACTGCATGTACTCAAGTCATAGCCAAGTTATAACTGCCATGGAAAGTCAACAATGGGTTCACAAATGGGAAAGGTTGGAACTTGAAATCAGAAAGGAGGTGGTGAGATAAGGAAATGTTAGAAGCTAAATAAAAGCATGATTATATTGGAGACAAATTCTAAAAAGGATTTCTCCATGGAAAAGGTAAGATAGGACCCATTTCTGTACCTTCTTCTTAGTTATTCATATACTCCTCAAGGTCAAATCAGGGACTCCCACCAAGTTCTATACTGCACTGGTCTCTAATATAGAGACTGGCATTGTGACTCCCTCACTTTATGCTGATGTTCTTTTGTTCCCAAAAACATAGGATTTAATTTCTTCCATTACTTGGAGCATCCTCTCTCTTTGTCTTTTTTTCCTAACCAGTCACGTGACTCTTTATAATAATCCCATTTGGAGTTTTCTTGGTAGAGATACTGCAGTAGTTTGCTATTTCCTTCTTCAGCTCAGGAATTGAGGCAAAGTGTTAGTGACTTGTTCAGGGTCACACATGTAGTAAATGTCTGAGCTCAGATTTGAACTCATGAAGAAGAGTCTTCTTGATTCCAAACCTCTATCCACTGTACCATCTGGCTGCTCTTGTGTACTAATGTAGTCTCTTCTTTTGGTACCACATTGGGTTTTGATTTCTGGATGGTGCCTTCTCCAAATGACTTCAGTTCACTGAGTGATCTCTCTCTTCTGTGAATTCCAGTAGCTTTTATTGTCCATATAGTCACTCATTTGATAATTTGTATATGCTACTATATATTGTATATTTTTTTAATGCAAGCTTCTGGAGATGGATGTTGTACCATATCTCCAGTCTCTATCATCCAGCATAGTACACCACCAGAGTTTTCTGGCAGTCAATAACTGTGTTGTATTTCATGATGGACAAGTTAGAAGGAAATAATGTTAAAGTAGTAAGTAAAAGCACTTTTTTTTTTTTTTTTTTAAAGAAAGCTCTATTTGTTAAACCTTACTTTATGCCAGGAACTGGGCTTTTAGTTTGGGGAATTAAAAAAAAAGAAAAAGACAACTTCTGACCTCAAAACAACTCACATTCTAATGCCAAGAAAACAAGCCAACAAATATGTACAAACAAATTATATATAGGATAAATAGGAAATAATTAAGGGAAGGAAACACTAGGATAAAGAGGGGTTGGAAAGGTCTTCTTATAAAGCTTCTTAAACATGGGATTGTGACACCATGTATGGTCATATAACTGAATATGGGGGGGTCATGAAAAATTTGTCAGTAGTAAAAGGTATCAAATATTCTGTCAAGATTTAATTCTTTGCATAAAAATAAACAAGCACATATATCTCAATGGTATGCAAATTTGCTATTGTGTTTAACCAATGGTTAAATTATATGTGTACTAAAGAAGTTTGAAAATTTCATTATAATTTATTATCAGTAAATGTTTGATTTATATACTTATATATCTGGGGATGCGTAAAAATTTCTCAGGTGAAAAGGAATATATAGGAAATAATTTATAAATATAGGAATATATATAGAAAAAATAATTTAAGCTCCCATAAACCACTTTGAAAAAATTAGACATTGTATTTTAAGGAATCATAAATGAAAACTATTAGAACCAGGGGACAAGGAGAGGATAGAAATAATCTATTGATCACTTTCTGAAACTCCTAAAAGGAAAGACTTAGGAATGTTATAGCCAATGTTTAAAGCTCCCACAACAAAGAAAAAGTATTGTAAACATCCCATCTCTGACACTTAATGTATAATCATGGATAATTCAGTTTCTCAGAGTTGCAGTGTTGTCATCTTTAAAATAACATAATAATTACATTGCCTATTTTATGGGATTATTCTTTACAATAACCCCATTTGGAAAGAATATTAGGAAGTTATCTAGGCTAGTCCCATCTTGCTTATATGAATCTATTCTCTACAATATTCATAACCTTTAATCTTATATCTTTCAAAGTACTTTCAGAGTTCTATATTTATTCAAATAGGCTTTCAGCTTTTGTCTTAGGATAATCTAATAAATACTTTCTAGTTTGATGTCATGCAGAATACCTTTGGATTTTATGTTTTAGCAGTAGTTTTTCTTTTCCTTCACTTTATATGAAATGAATGGAAGGTTTTATTTAAAGAATAATATGTCTATTCAAATATATTTACTGTGGAAACCACTTGATTTGATTTTGAATCTGGCTTAATCTATTTTTTTTATTGGTCTCTAATCTTTTTTTTTTTGTTTAGGAAATTTGATATAAAATTTTATATTCATCAAACATAATTATTTAGGTTTGGCATTCTCAATGTGGGGTTGGTTTTAAGATCTTTAAAAACCTTTTTCTGGCCTGAAAGAGAGACCTCTTACTTCCATAATTAATTTTATCATTAATTATACAAAAAGATACAAAAATATGTATTTACAGCATTTTCCCAGCTACTTCAATTTCCAAATTAGGATGTTTATTGGAATTAAGCAGAAACGATCAAAATTAAGACCTTTTCCTGCTTGTTATCTTTAAATTATTGAAATTTGAATTTTAAAAGAATGTTTCTAAACAAGATCTTGGTTACTCCATCTTTTAATCTTCCTGTTGGCTGTTTTTGCAATTTGAATTGTGGTTTAGTAGAATTACAAAATATCCATGCTCTCAGAAATTATTATGGTATGTTGACTGCAGATTTTGGACTTAGAAAAGCTGGGATGCTGCTTTACAATTGTTTAGGTGAGGCAAATCCATTTTTCCTGTTTAATTACTCCACTGTTTTGTATTCTCCGGTATGGTGATTATTGTTAAATTGCTTCATTTTCAAGTGATTATCCTAAAGTTCAATTCTGACCATGCAAATCTGAAAAATGAGCTCTTCTCTCTAGCCATACCTGCCTTTTCAATCTCATTCACATTATTTGGCTCTGTCTCTGTTTCTCTTCTACTTCCCTTCTTCCTTTTCTCCTTCCTTCCCTCCTATTTTACAATATATACAACTTTGACCTCTTCTTACAGCCCTTTTTCCCCTCTCTTTGTGCTTTTGTATTGACCAGTCCCCATCCCGAAATGCTCTTCTTCCCCTCTGTCATTTAGTATGTGTGCCAAGTGCTATAAATACAAATAGAAGTAGAAAGAAGGACTTCTCCTAGCTTCAATGAACTTATTTTCTAAAGGGGCAAGATAACACATAAAAGGAAGTTGAAAGGGACTCAGGCGTATTTGGCATTGGGACATAGTAAAGAAAATCCAGAGTGCAGCTTGAAGAGTGATGAGACCAAATAGAAATAGAATTTCTGAGAGAAGCCATCCAGTCTGTTATAGAGGATTACAAATACAGAGGATACTCTAACGTGTAAATAAGATGTGAATAGTGAAATTTCAGCATGAAGAGCTGGTGCATGGTAGAAGTCTACAATGTAGCCTAGAGAGGAAAGATCCTTTTAGAATTTCTTATTTTCTGCAACACTGTGTTTAAGCAGCATCAAAATGAAGTCTTTCCTGATATGCCTCCCTTTATCCCACCCTCTTCCACTGTAGGACTCTCCTCCTAAACAAAATTTACTTTGTATTTATTTAGTATATTATGTTATGTATTGTCCCTTCTGATAGAGAGTAAACTCTTGAGTACTGTTATTTTTGTTTTTTTATCCCTAGTACTAAGCACTGATAACTATTGAACTATTGAAATGCTTATTCATGAATATTGATTGATTTCTAGACCTACAAGTAATGATACCTATTCTTTTTAAAGATCTTGAAGTGAACCACTCCCCTTACTTATGAAAATGCCATAAACTGAATCTCCTCTTAGAGGAAATGGCATACACAATCTCGTGTTATTTCAACATCCATATTTAGTAAGTCAGTTTGTAATCCTCTAGAAAGATTGGGACTGTTGAAGTAAAATTTCTTTTATTATGTAACTTCTTGTTTTAAGAATGTATTTAGGAGCCTTTCCAACTTCTTATTGTCTACTAGTTTCTTACTGATCAGCTTTTATTCCCAGTCATGGTCCATACCTGAAGCCCAAGTAAGTTAAATGACTTGACCAAGATTACTTAACTAGTTTTGTCCAGAATTCAGTTCTGCTGAGTCCTAGTGCATTGTTCTTTCCATTACACAATATTTCCTGTTCAAAAACCCCAAAATTCCTTCACTAGATCATTTTACATAGGGTTGCTAAAGGAACACAGGAAAGTATGTATATTTTTCTGGTTTAATAAAAAGTAGATTATGTTAGAAGATATAATTCTCTAATAAGTTAGCTCATAGAATGTTGAAATTTTGGAGTTGGAAAGGATCTCACTATGAAGTGGAACCTGTACCCTTCCAAAGAATCCTCACTACAATATATTTGACAAGTGATTAAGTCTTTTGATTAAAGACTCTTGAGAAGGAAGCCACTTCCTCCTAAGTCAGTCTATTCTACTTAAGGATAACACTGTTTAGAAATTTTTTCAAACATCAAACTTTACCTCTTTGCAACTATTTCTATGTCTACCCTCTGAACCAAACAAAACTGGATTAACATTAACATTAGCATTAACATCCTATATAACAGACTTATTAGTACTTAAAGACAAATATCACCTAGGAATCAACTAGGAGTCTTTTCCAGGTTAATCATCCTCAGTTCCTTTTACAAGTCTTCAAAGAGTATGGATAGTGAATTTATTCACATTTCAAACTTGGTATTATTGTAGCTGATATCATGGGAGTCTATATGTTATTACATATGGTTTATAGATTAGGAGGTATACATTATGAAAGTGAAAGGCATTGATATGCATCCAGTAGTGGAATGGATTGCCTTTGAATGTAATGAGTTCCCTTTCACTGGAGGTCTTCCAGGGGAAGATGAAAAAATTTAAAATTTTTATCTGTTGGTTTTTTACAGGTGAAAGGCCTTTCTACTTATGGTAAAGTTTTGGCTAGAAAACCCCTAAATCACTTTTACTTCTGAGAATTTATCATTCTATAATTAAAAGGAAGATAAGGCATGAGGGTAAAGGGTACTGGTTTGGCATCTGAGGGCCTGGTTCGATTCCTGGTTCTGCTACTCATTACCTTTGTTGATCTAGAACAAACTGTTTAACCTCTCTGGGGCTCAGTTTCTTAATCTGTAAAGTCTGTTAAATCTTATACTGCATGTGGCTCTCTAAAATCTTTTACAGTTTTAAACCTGACATTCTAAATACAATGATCATAAGACATGCTTATAACACATGATTGTTTTGTTGTATAGTGGAAGGACACTGAGTTTGGAGACCCAAGTGCCACATTTGAAATCTGACCCTATCACTTAGATGTGTGACTTGGGAAATTTCTTCTCTTGATGTCTCAGTGTTCTAATCTTTTAAATGAGGGAGTTGTATTTGATGGAGCACTACATTTCTTCTATCTCCATATCCCAGGTTAATCTAAAAACATTAATGCATTTTCTTGATTTTTCCTTTAAATTAAACCCCTTTCTACCTTTTTGGTTTTCTTATTCCTTATTGTCCTCTGTCACTCTGTGATCCAGTGTCAGACTTCCTTACTGTTCCTTGTACATGAGTCTTTATTAGTTCTATGCATTTTCACTGGTTATTCCCCTTGCTTGAATTCTTTCCCTCCTTATGTCTGTTTCCTGTTTTTTCCCCCTGATTTTCTTTAAGTCCCAAATCTTCCCTTCTGTAAGAAACTTTTCCCAATCCTCCTTAATACTAGTGCCTTCCTTCTAATATTATCTCTAAGATAGTATAGGTGAACCTCTGGTGAAGGGGCTTTTCAAGCCCTTTTCAGAGCTGCTCATTCACCTTTGATGTCCTCCTACTGTCCACCTCTCATCTATGACTCCATGAAACTGTAGCATATGTAGCAGCCACACTGTGGTCAAACTGTCAGCAGATGGGCTAAACCAGGTGGAGGGTAGCTGACAGGTTTTAAAAAGCTGCTGGTGCATTAGGAGAATAATTAGCCCAAGCATGTTACGGCTTCTCCCAGCAGAATGGGTGGATGAAAATGGTTTGTTCCAACAGCCATAGAGGCAACTGAAGCAATTACTGTGGAGTGTTTAGAGCTTGGTTAGACATCAGAGACTGATGGTCATTTATTGCATTTCTGGCCATGACCAGTCATTTTTATTTTTGTCTTGCCACTAGGCTTCAATGACTCTGGAAGAAAAGGAGGCAATTGATGACCTGGTGCAACTCTACCTTGCTTAAATTCAATTCATAAGCAAGTCAAGGGATTACCCATTAGGAATGTCCCTTTGAAAAGGGACTAACAACAGTTGTTGCATGTTGTCTTTCCCATTATACTGTGACCTCCTTCAGAATAGAGACTGTTTTATTTTTGTTTTATTTTGCTTTTGTTTTTGCCTTACTTTGTTTACTCAGTACCTAGCACTATGCTTAGCAACATAATTATTTGTATTGTAGCTTTTGAGAGATATTTAGGAAACAAACTATAAACAATTTATAGCTGACTTTGTTAGCAGTGCAACATGTTGGGAGTATCTGAATCTCCAAGTATAAGGATAATTCAGTTCAGGAATTCTTTGTTTATTCAACCATATCAGTTAAAGTTGGAAAACCATTCCAGTATCTTTGCCATGAAAACCCCAAATGGTGTCACCAAGAGTTGGCTATGACTAATTGATTAAACAATAACAAAGATTAGTTAAAGTAGCATGGCTTTATAGGCAGCATGAGGATTTCTTCAAAAAAAGAAAAAGACAAAGTTGTTGGCATATATTTGTTTTCAGTATAGTGTTTAGATTACTAACAGAATTTTAAAAATTATCAACAGATATTTATTAAGTATATTGACCAATATGCACTTATTTGATCCTGTGAGTTTTTCCTCTGTCATTTAGAGAATATAAAAATAGATCTTACTAATCAGAGAGGAGGTATTTGATAAATTAATAACAATTTCAGAGGAAAAAAAGCCACTAATAAGAAAACCTCAATTTTCCTAAAGTACCAATCTGACTCAATTATATCTCTTCTCAGTGAACTCCATTATCCCCTATTGCCTCCATGATAAATTATATGTATTCCTGTTTGACATTTAGAACCCTTTGCTTTTTCATTATTGCTCCATAGTAATCTCCTTCAAATACATGGTGGTTCATCCAAACTGCCTTTCTTATTCTTCCTCATCCTTAACATTCCATTTGCTGTGTCCATTCCTTTGTGCTAAATGTCACCCAAGCCTGGAGTATACTCCCTACCTAGTTCTGCTTCTTAAACTCTGGAGTACCACTTTCTACATTAATTCTTTCCTTATTTTCCCAGATTCTAGTACTTTTCTTCCCCATTTCTTTTGTATATTGTTAAGATTCAGTATGATTGATCTGATCCTACAAGGAGATGTTATGGGCCAGAACTTGAGACAAGGTAATGTACTTAGTTCACACCTTTAAAGGAGTTCTCTCATTGGTTCACACATTAGACTTCACAACCTTAGAGAGCATATAAAAGGACAAGCCCACTGGAAGGAGATTCAGAACTAGGATTGACTTCCAGGAGATTCACAAGGCAGAAACCCACAAGCCCACACTCTGGGAGGAAGATTCAAGATTCATTCCCATTTCCACATTTGTGCTGGCTGGAGACATTTGGACAAGAGCTCTCGGAAACCAAGGAGAGAGGAAGGCCTCCAGAAAACTAGTGAAGGAGTTTGAAGTGATTATACTGAACTGAACTGAAAATAAGGCTGCCTCCAGAAGCTTCACAAGGGATCTGCTCACAGAGAACAATTACAATTTAGAGAAACAGAACATTACAGTATATAACTATGTGCATATACATAGCAGTACATATATGAGGAAGATATATATGTATCTTCCCCATTTCTTTTGTATATAACTATGTGCATATATATGTATATATGTATAAATACATGTACATAGTTATATACACAGCAGTATATATATATGTATATAGACATATATGCATACACATACATCCATATATATTCACAGACTGTTGTGTTCATTGGCTGGACTAAAAGGTATTTGAGGCTAGGGACTCCTTCACTTTTTTTATTTTTTTGTTCTCAATGCCTAACCTATAGTAGGGACTTAACAAATACATATTGACTGATCAGTTAAAAATAATGATTAAAGTCATCATATATATAAGTCTAGTTCTTCTAGAAGTATTTCATGTGTATCAGTGAAAAAGCATATGAGAATTTCAAAGGATCAAGATACAGAGAAATTTAGAGCTATAGGAAAGGCAAATAGGTATCAGCAGTGAATAGAAAGCAAACCTGGAATCAGGAGAACCTGAGTTCAAATGTTGTCTCATGCATTCAACACTTCTCAGCTATGTGACCAGCAACCCCAGTTGCCTCAGAAAAAAAAAAAAGAAAAGAAAAGAAAAAAAAGAAAACTGCATGTGTCATATATAGTTAAACTAAAAATGACTTAACATCAACAATGACATAAATTCTGTGCCCAAAATTAAGTAAAAGACTGAGATAAATGTTATTATAGCACTTTGCTTTCAGTGATTAAAAGTTGTGATCTCTTGCAGAAAATGTGACCATAAGATGTTATATTAAATCTAGTTATAACATCTTTACCAGTGAAATTTATTGTATCAAGTTCAATTTCATAATTATCTTAACTATTAATTTTCCTAAGCTGTGAATGGAAAATCATACAACATTTGAGCTAGGCTTGTCAGGTCTTTTAGGTGTTGGAATCAGGGAAAATGAATCCTTAGAAAATAAGGGAAAAAATAAATAAGTCCTTAGAAAATTTACTAGTAAACACCCTTTATTGATAACTTACAAAGATAAAAGCATGAGCATTCAAGGATACATTAAGAAAATGGACAGCGAGATTTCACATTGTTTGTGGAAGTGTGCCCAAGATATTCAAGCAGCCTTGAAGGGAATGAGAATTCTGCCTTGCTAAGTGAAGGTATAACCATTTCCTGGGGACTGCTTTCATTCTGCTGAACTGCTGAGTGCCAAGATATTGATTGGCAAGGGTAGTTATTAAAGCAAGGGTAAAGCTTTGTGTCTTGCGTTATGTGTCTTTTTTCTTTATAATTTTATTTTCCTATTTCTATGGTTAAATTTCTTCTGCACTCCTGCAATATTTCCCCTTCTAACCAGATTGATTGGCCAAAACTTACCATATTGTTCTATGTTCCTGGAAGATTATCTTTTTAGTGCTTCATAATTAGGTATAAAGTAAATTTCACAAAGTCCTCCTTGTACTATATACCTAACAGTTTCTTAGAAGAAAATGTCTTACTTAAAAAGTTTGAAATAATTTAAGATTTTTATAGATTTCAAATTATTCAAATATATAAGGCAAAAGTTGAAATTGGAACAACTTAATCTACTGCTAACAATGCTTTGTGTTTAGACATACAAGCTATTTCACCTGTTGATCTTCAGACAAAACAGATCATTGTTCACACTAAGAGAAAATACATAGAATTCATCCCCTCTTCATCAATACTTCCCTGATTCTAGAAGCATATTGTTTCTCCATATTGTTAGATGCCATAGAAAATATCCGTGCAGCATGTTAGGTTAACTTTCAAAAAGACATTCTTTATGTAAATCATAAACTGTATTTTGAAATAAAAGAGCTTTCTTAGTAGGATTTAGGAGTATCTCAGTTGTCTAAGATCCTTAGTTATTAGACTAAATTAAAGATAACATACTTATCAGCATAACTAGCTAGGAATTAATATTCTTTCAGACTTCAAGAAAGGTACATATAGTCACAAGGGTAGGAAAACACCACTAATAATGCAAACATATATCCACTGTATTTAAAGTAATTGGGGTAGAAAATAGGTAGGCAAAGTCCTCATTATCACCCTTACCTCAAGTGCCAAGTATTATGGTGACAAAAATAGTTTGACAAATGTTTAACTTTGTCTTTTATTATCTCAACTAAGCTACTATTTGTTAGGTACTTGGCATAATGCCTGGTACCGTGTTTCCCCGATAATAAGACACTGTCTTATTATTTTTTTGGGACTAAAAAACACCAGAGGGCTTATTTTCAGGGGAGGGCTTATTTTATCCTCCATCATGCCCCTTTTATCCTCCATCATGCCCATTTTAGCCTCCATCATGCCCCTTTTATCCTCCATCATGCCCATTTTAGCCTCCATCATGCCCCTTTTAGCCTCCATCATGCCCCCTGAGTGCTTATTTTATTCTCCATCGCTTACTGAACTTACCGAGTTTTTAGATGGTCCTGTCTCAGCTCTACTCCGCGGCGCTGCTCTCAGTAGCGCCAGCAAGCAAATCACCAGGGAAGAAGAGGATGACGCGCTCACTGCTGCAGCTCTGATTGGATGCAGCTCGGAGCGCGACGTGCGTTTCACCCGGGAGGGGAGGGCGGCGCTGCTTACTGAAGGTACCGCTACGCAGCATATAGCGCAGGGGATCACCATGATGACCGTTTTCATAGTAAGTTCGATAGGGCTTATTTTCGGGGGAGGGCTTATTTTAGCGGAATATTAAAGAGTATGTGGGTGTCTTATTTTCAGGATAGGTCTTGTTATCGGGGAAACACGGTACTTAGTAGATGCTGCTTAAATGCTTGCTCCCTCCCCTATCCTTTTTCATATTGCTTCCCCGCCCCCCTGAGGCCGGGGTTAAGTGACTTGCCCAGGGTTACACAGCTAGGAAGTGCTAAGTGTCTGAGACCAGATTTGAACTCGGGTCCTCCTGAATTCAGGGCTGGTGCTCTATCCACTGCGCCACCTACCTGCCCCGCTTTTTTCAAAACTATTCTGATCATTTTTCTGGAGAGAAAATGAACTTATATTTAAATAATTACTCTTTAGGGTAAAATGAAATATTGTTTAAAGAACAATTGATTATTAAAAGATCATTGATAACTTTGGAGAAAGTATTTTCAATTGAATGATAAAATTGGAGATGGAGGATTAAGGAGTGAGAAGTAGTGGTAGCAAACAACTTGATGTGAGAATGTTAAAAATGACAGTGTTATTTCCCTAGTGCTACACTCACTTCCTTTTTTTATCAAACTCTCTTCTTTAGAATTTTCTTAATTTAGAACTCTCTTAATACTTGCTAATTTGATAAAAAACAATTGGTAAAGTAAAAATTTAGATGGATTTCCAAGTGACATAAAATCACAAAAATTAGGTTTGAAAGAGTTTTGCCATCTGCCGTATTTAAGCAAATCATATATCAATGAAATCACATCCATTTTAGGCAAGGAGTAGAGAGGGTATCCCAGAAATCTTAGTGCAGTTTTAAACTTTGATAGCCCATTGATATGAATCTTTAGAATGTGATCTTAGGCACTGCAGCTGGACAGTGATCTGTGCCCAGAATTCATAAGACACTGGAATAGATCTCATCATAGTAAATTCCTTTCAGTGATTGCAAGCTGTGGTCTGCTGTAAAAGCCCATTTTTTTCAGTGAATAAGTATTTATGCCCACTATATTCCTGGAACTGTGCCAGATGCTGGGGATACAAGTACAAAGAATTAATCATTATGCAAGGAGCTTCTATTATGATGGGGAGATAAGGACATAGAAAACTGTATGCAGCATAAATAGAAAGTTAATACATGTGAAAGAAACTGTACTAAGTACTTAAACAGAAGGTAGTTTTAAAGGAAGGGCACTTGAAATTGGGGGATGAGAAAACATAATGTATAAGATGAACATTGTCTTAAAGAGGATGCTGGGAGATAGGAGTAAAGAGGAATGCTTTCCAGGCATGGAAGATAGCCCCTATAAAGAACTGGGGACAGGAGTTTGGAGTATACTGTGTGAAGAACAAAGAGAATGTGTGAATGTGATTGAGGAGTTATATCCAATGAATATGGAAGAGATATTTTGTTGCAAAAATGTATAAGACTTTTAAAAAAGTTAAACAGAGAGGCAGATGAAATCTGCTAGAATTTGAATTGAATAGGGAAATCACTTGGTCAGGTCTGTATTTAAGGAAAATTACCTGGGCAGCAAGATGTTGAATGGATAGGAGTAGAGAGACTTCAGTCTGGGAGACCCATTAGGAATCTCTAGCAGTAATCTAGGAAAGAACTGGGAAGGGTCTGATTTAAGGATGTGAGTAAATTGTGACAGTATAAATGGAAAGATTTGGCAACTAATCAGTTATATGGGATGAGGAAGAGTGAGGAGTTAAAGATAATGTTAAAATTATAAACCTGGAAGACAGGAGGGATAGTGTATCTTCAGCAGAAGTAAGAGAACGTGAAAGTGGATGGGCTTAGGGCGAAAGATAATGAGTTTTAAGATATATCTGGGACATTTAGTTCAAAATGTACAATAGGTAATTAGCAATGTGTGACTGAAACTCAAGAGGACACTGGAACTGTATCTCTAAACTGGGACTCATCTACATAAAAATGATGATGTACTCATGAAGGATACTACAGTTACCAACAAATTGTAAAGAAGGAAGAGAATGATTGGGTCAAAACCTTAGGGAACACCCACATTTAAGGATATGAGATGTACCAACGGAGAAAACTGAGAAAGGTAAAAGGTAAACCAAGAGGGTGTATTTTCACAAAAACTCAGGGAGGCCATAGTATTCAGCAAAAGAGCATGGTCAATAATGGTAAGTGCCTTGGATAGATTGAAAAAGGTTAGACTGAGAAAAAATTCTCAGATTTGGTTATTAGAAGATCATTGATAACTTTGGAGAAAGTATTTTCAATTGAATGATAAAATTGGAGATGGAGGATTAAGAGTGAAAAGTAATGGTAGCAAACAAAAAGCTTTATCATGGAATTTAGCCAGGGAAGGGAAGAGAAACACTCTGTCATCCAGTGTGTTTGTTGTTTATTATCCTCCAAGCTTTATCTTGTCTTGCCAAGAATTGCCAAAAACATTTCCTTTTGCTTTTTAAATTATCAGTGGATCTGCTGTATTATCAATGTGAGTTCTCCCTCCATTAGTTCTTTTTATAGAGCAATTGTATTAGGAGGGGTCAGGACAATTTTGAATTTTCTTTTTGATAGGTTAGTATAAAATAATACTCCTTTTTGAAATTATTCACCAAACTAACTTTGTTGCTAAACGTTTTTTTGCTGTTTATTAGATATATACTTAATTCAGTACTTTAAAAATCCATTATTTCATTGATATGAATATTCTCTCCAGCAATGCAGATCCTAATCCTTTTATGCTTTAATGTAAGAGTAATAAGTAAGCTATGACCTATAGGCCAAATCTATCCTGCTGCTCATTTTTGTACAGCTCGGGATCCTCATACGATGTTGACCCCTGTGCACCCCATCCTCTATACCATCACCTCTTAGTCCACCTTTTGGTGATGATCTACTCTTTTTTAAATTAGTTAAGTCTTTGGAAGTTAACACACAGAATCCATCTGTTAACTGTTCCATCCTGTTAAGATCCTGAGCTCCCCTAAGATGTCCTTCAATAACCCTTTGAGCCTCACCTCTAAAGGAACTTACAGTCTAAAGGAAAGAGATAATATATAAACAATTATGTTCAAATAAAATACATACTGGATAAGTGGGTAATGATTAGCAGAGGGAAGGTACTAGCATTGAGAAAGGTTAGGAAATGCTTCTTGCAGAAGGTACTACCTTAGCTGAGATTTGAAGGAATCTGGAGATATGGAAGAAAATCCTTGACAGGGGAGATAGCCATGGAAAAGTCATGGAATCTGGAAATAGTGTGTCATATGCAAAGAATAACAAAAGGGCCTGTGGCACAGGATCATAGAACAAGTAGGGGACATGGGAATAAGGTGTAGGAGGAGCCACATTATGAAAGTCTTTAAAATCTAACAAAAATATTGGAAGGCAATAGGAGGTTACTGAAGCTTTTTGAATGGGATTAGTGGATTATATACTGACCTGAGTTTTAGGAAGATCAATTGGACAGCTAAGTGGAGGATGAGGTAGAATGGGCAGAAACTGGAGACAAGGAGACCAACCTGGTATATGATGGTGAAGGCCTGTACCTGTACCTGGGAGAGAAGTTGCAAAGACAGAAATGACATCGGTTGGCAAGTGATTAGATATTGGGGTGAGGTCAGAGAAAGGAGCCAATGATGACTCCTAAATTGCAAGTCTGGATGACTGGGAAATAGTGGTACCCTTCACAATAATGCAATATTAATAAATTAGGTAAGGTTGGCAGAAAAGATGATGAATAGTTTCAAACATGTTGAATTGAAGATGTCTGACACATTCAATTTGAGATATCCAGTAGACCAATCAAGTGATTTTCCTGGATTGCAGAGTTAATATATCTCCGAGATTGGACTTTTATCTGAAGACTTCTGGCTTTAAAGGTATTTCTCCATCTATTGTAGCAGGATGCTAAGTATATTAAACATTTCTTTAATAATACATTCATGAATTCTGCCAGTAATTTAACTAAATCTTCCTGGCTTATATTTTGTAGAATATATTGTCTTTTTGAAAATTTGGTGACATTTTCCTTTTTTCATTCTTTTTTTCTGAGTTTGATAAACATTGGCAAACAATTATTTCCATGTATAAAGAACAAAAGAAACTGATTGTTAGTTTTGTACAACTTGGTTTTTAGATATGTGAATTTATTATGGAAAACATAACAAGGAAGACTCCTTGTATCTGTTTCTGAAATTCCTTCTGCCCTCTTCCCCTCTTCTCAACAAAAATAACAAAAAAATCCAAATGCCTTCTGTTGTAACAATTAAATGTAGTTAAATGAAACATATCCATAATTCACCATATGAGAAAATTCTTGTCTCTTTCAGCAACTGGAGTATATTACTGCTCATTGAGAGGTCGGAAGTATAATTTATCACTTATCTTCCAGATTAATATTGGGAATCTGCACAGATAAAGTTTTTACGTTTTTAAAGATTGTTTTCCATTGCCATCTTGTCATTATTGTATAGTTTCCCTTATTTTCCTTAATTCATTCTGTATCATTTTTTACAAACTATCGAATCTATTGGGCATAGCTTTTGTTCTTATATATAGTTGAAACAGTTCTTTTCCATGGTGGATTCATTTAGTGCCTTACCTCATTTGAGGTTTTCTTAGCAAAGTTAGTAGGGTGGTTTGTCATTTCTTTCTCCAGATCATTTTACAGATGAGAAAACTGAGGCAAACAGAGAATTATATGACTGGCCCAGCCAGCAAGTATCTGAAGTGAGAGCTGAACTCAGGTCTTCCTGACTTCAGGCCCTGTTCTCTATCTTCTTTGCTGTCTAGCTGCCCTCCATATTGGTTAGAATATTTTTATCAGAGAAGTTTGCTACAAGGATTTTTTCTGTTAATTGGGAAAACTTCATAAAATGTATCCCAACTTTCTTTGAATCTATCTCTTTTGTGGTTTGTTGAAGTGCAATAATATCTTATTATAGTTATATATAATAAAACGTCTAGCTTTTCCTCAATTTTTGAATACTTTTTAGTTTCTGGTGTAGCAAAAAAGTGATTTTATAAATGTTTTTCATACATATACATATTTTCCTTCTTTGATCTCTATGGGTATATAAGTAATCATATCATCAGATCAAAGGTTGTTGCAAAGTTTAGTGATTTTTGTGTGCAGTTCTAGTTTCTTTTTCCATTATATTTGGATGAATTCATTATCAGTGGATCAATGTGCCTGTTTTCCTACAGTTTCTCTAACAAATGTAATTTTGCTTTTTCATTATCCAAAATTGTCCATTTTATCAACACAGTAGGTACAAGATGGACTCCTTAGAGTTTTAATTTGGATTTCTGTTAGTGATGATTGTGACCATTTTTTCCCTATTACTGTCAATAATTGCATTTCTTCTTTTGAGAATAGTCTCTATCATTTTTTAAAATAACAAAATAGCTATAGTTTTTATTCTTTCCTATTTGAATCAGTTCGTTTTGTATCTTAAGGCCTCACCAGGCTTTAGAAACTTATAGCTCACAACATCACATATGGAAAACCCATGGTCCTCATCTGAATCAGCAAACTGTTTTGGGATGAGGAGACAGGCCCACAAGCTTATTTTAGAGATATGGATTTAATTATATCAGATGAGTTGACTCTTATTATATGATTTACATCTGATATCCAAATCTCTGCCATTTGTCAGCCAGAATCAACAAATATAATATAATATATGAAAAAAAATCCTTGACCTCAAAGATCTTATTCCATTGAAGAAGAGTGTACAGATGTACATGCACAGAATATACGGATATAAAATTTTTCTTTTGAGGAGAACATAATCTTGTTTTAAAATGTTTTAGGTTTTCTGTAGTTCAGGGTAAGTAATATTCTAAGCTAAAGTGATTATTAGAAGATTCATAGAAGATACAGGTTTTGAATTGAATTTTAAAAGATGAATAAAACATTGATTATATATAGAGAAACATAATTTCAAAGTTGGAAGGGATCTCAAAGATCATGTGGACCAGCCTTCAGTGAGTATTATTTCTTGATGCAGTCCATTCCACTTTAGAATAACTTTGGTAGGAAGTTTTTCTTGACCTTGAACACTTCAGTTGCTTCTTTACGTCTTCTACCTATTTCTCCTAGTTCTTCCCCCTAGTGTCAGGTAGAACAAGTTTAATCTTCCTTTAACATTCACAGACTTTTAAAAATTTGAAGAGTTTTCTTTGTTTAGGTCTTTGTTAAAAATGATAAAACCCTAAAACCTGTACCTATTTCTATCTATTCTAGTTCCCCAGGATATTTGTACCTTGCTTGTTTGAGGTTCATGCCACAGTAACAGACACAATTATTTAATTACAGATTTACAGATCTTACAGGTGTTTGCTGGCTATGTTCACTATAACTTTTATTTAATCTGGGCTTTTTTGTTTGTTTGGGGTTGTTTGTTTTGTTTTATTTTCAGACACTTAAAAGTCATATCAAATGTTACCCACCATAAGACCAAATTTTCCCCTCCCTACCTCTACTCTCTCCCCTAGATGACAGGTAAGTACAAAAATATTTATGGTAGCTCTTTTTGTGCTGGAAAAGAATTGGAAATTGAGGGATTTCCCATCATTTGGGGAATGACTGAACAAGTTGTGTTATATAATTGTGGTGGAATACTCTTGTCCTATCAGAAAGGATGAGCAAAATGGCTTAAAGGGGAAAAAAGACCACTAGCAAAACTTATATGAACTGAAGCAAAGTGAAGTAAGCAGAACCAGGAGAATATCATGTCAGCAGTATTGTATGATGATCAACTGTTACTCTGATCAAGACAATGATCTAAGATAATTTCAGAGGTCTCATAATGAAAAATGCTATCCACCTTCCATTGAGAGAACTGATTAAACTCTTTTGGGTGCAGATTGAAATATTTTTTGTCCCTTTCTTTTTCTTACCTTTTTTTTTTTTTTTTGCAACATGGCAGATATGAAAATATTTTGCATGACTTCACATGTACAATATATATATATTGCTTGCCTTCCAATAGGTAGAGGAAAGATTGGAGGGAGGGAGAGAATTTAGAACTTAAGATTTAAAAAAAAACCAAAGGGATATTAAAAATAAATTTAAAGTAAAAAATGTTTAGTAGTAAAGGAAAGGAGAGATATAAGATTCCATAAGAATGAAGCTGTCCAGATGTTTTTTACATTGACACTATACTGTTGCATCAGGGAGACCCACCGACAATTAATGAAGAATGCCTATTGCCCAAACTAGCCTATACTATCGAATAGGCAGTAGACTGAATGAGGGTGAAGAGGTGTGTGTGTGTGTGTGCGCGTGCACGCATGCAAGATCCAGGGTTATTATTTCTCTCTTGTCAGAGAGATCAGGCCTTTGTTGACCAAGGTTGTTTCTGAATCCTTTTGCTCTCCTTGTTGTGGTGACTGCTTTTTATCAATTAAACATCTATGAAAAAAGGATCCTTTAATATTATTGTTCTGTAAAAAATGACCAGCAAGATGATTTCAGAGAAGCCTGAAGAGATACGTGAATTCATGCTAAGTGAACTGAGCAGAACCAGAAGATCATTATATATAGCAACAACAAAACTATACTAAGATCAATTCTGATGGATGTGGATCTTTTCAGCAATGAGATGACTCAAACCAGTTCCAGTTGTTCAGTAATGAAGAGAATCAGCTATACTCAGAGAGAACTATGAGAAATGAGTGTGGATCTATTATTGTTGGCTTGTATTTTTGTTTTTCTTCTCAGATTTTTTTCTTTTTTTTCTAGAGCTGATTTTTCTTGTGCAGCAATATAATATATATAAATATAAATATTTTATACATATATTGAATTTAATATATACTTTAACATATTTAACATGTCTTGGACTATGCCATCTAGGGGAGGGGGAAAAAGGGAAGGAGCAGAAAATTTGGAACACGTTTTGCAAGGATCAGTGTTGAAAAATTACCCATGCATATGTTTTGTAAATAAAAAGCTATAAAATTTTTTAAAAAATGTAATTGCCTTGAAAAAAAAAAAGAAAAAAGGATTCTTTTAAATTCAATAACTTATTTGACTGGCTTGAGTCAAACTACAATATTGTAATTACATGAAGTGACCTTTTTTCAACTTTAACCTCTCTTGATGATATAGATTTTGGCTTTTGCTCTAAAGAGAATTGTAATAGGTGTAAGGTTTGCAAAGTGCTTTTCATGTATTGTTTCATTTAACCCCATAATAACCATGGGAGAGAAATGCTTTTATTGTGTAGCATTTTATAGATCAGAACTGTCCTACATCCATGCCCCATGTTTCCCCTTTTCTGAAAAAGACTCACTTGAAGCTTTTCATCTCTGCTAATAATCTTTTTATTTCTCTTCCCACCTCTATAACTAAATCCCTTGAAAAGGCCTTCTTTAATAGCTACCTCCACATTTTTTTCCCCTCACTTTTTCCCTTACTCTCTTCTTCACTCTGGCTTTCTACCTTATCTCCACCAAAGTAAGCTTCTCCAAAGTTAGTAATGATCTCTTAGTGTTCTTTTCTCAATCTTCATTTTCTTTGCTCTCTATGCAGCCTTTAACTGATGTTTGCTTTCTCCTTTACATTCTTTTCTCTCTAGGTTTTGGGACACTAGCCTCTACTGGTTTCCTTAATTTACTCTGATTGCTTTCTCCTTTGCTGGATCTTCCTCCAGATCATTCTCCTTAATTGTAGTTCTCTCTAAAGGTTCTCTTAAAGGTCATCTTCTCTTCTCCTTCTATACTACTTCCCTTATTATCTTATCATCTTCTATGAATTCAATTACTGTCTCTTTGCTGGTGGTTCTCACATCTTACCTCTCCTGCTCCAGGCTGTCTACTGATCTGCAAGCTCATATCTCTTAAATTCCTTTCAGACATCTTGAACTGGATGTATGGTAGGCATTGTAAACTGAATATGTCCAGAATGAAACCCATACTTTCTCCCCAACCTCTTGACAGACCCCTGCCTCCCCATTTACTTTTCAAGGCAACACCATCCTCTCAGTTCCTCAATCTCGTGATTTAGGATTCGTCTTACACTCTCCATTTTCTCTGATTATTAAGCTGTTGTCTAGACCTATCAGTTTCATCTTTGCAAGATCTCTGTAATATGCCCTCTTCTCCCCTCTGACACCTGTATCGTTCTTGTGAAGGTCTTCATCCCCTTAATGCCTGGACTATTGCAGTAACCTGCCTTCAGTATCTTCTTGTCCCAAGCCATCTTCCATTCATCCACTAAAATGATTTTCCCAAAATAGAGATCTCACAGTGTTATCCCCTCTACTAAACAAACTTCACTTTTTGCCTCCAGGAACAAATACAAAATGGTAAATCTGAATGTCAATTATATGTAACAGTGACAGTCTTTTGCTCTTGGTGGTATGAACAAAGGAAAAACAAGTTTAAAATAGATTCTGAGAGAATTCTCTTTGGGATACAAGCCCAGTAGCAACACTGCTGGGTCAAAGGGTATGCACAGTTTGATAACTTTTTGAGCATAGTTCCAATTTACTCTCCAGAATGGTTGGATGTATTCACAGTTCCACCAACAATGTATCAGTGTCCCTGTTTTCCCACATCCCCTCCAACATTCTGCATTACCTTTCCCTGTCATTCTAGCCAATCTGACAGGTGTGTAGTGGTATCTCAGAGTTGTCTTAATTTGCATTTCTCTGATTAATAATGATTTGGAGCATCTTTTCATATGGCTACAAATAGTTTCAATTTTTTTATCCAAGAATTGTCTTTTCACATCCTTTGACCATTTATCAATTGGAGATTGGCTTGATTTCTTATATTTTAGAGTCAATTGTCTATTTTGGAAATGAGGCCTTTATCTGAACCTTTGACTGTAAAAATGTTTTCCCAGTTTATTGTTTCCCTTCTAGTCTTATCTGCATTGATTTTGTTTGTACAAAAACTTTTCAATTTGATATAATGCAAAGCTTTCTACTGTGTGATCAATAATGATCTCTAGTTCCACCTTGGACATGAATTCATTCCTCCTCCACCGGTTTGAGAGGTAAACCATCCTATGTTTCTCGAATTTATCTATAATCATATTCTTTATTCCTAGGTCATGCACCCATTTTGACTTGATCTTGGTGTATGGTGTTAAGTGTGGATCAATGCCTAGTTTCTGCCATATTAATTTCCAATTTTCCCAGTAATTTTTGTCAACATTGAGTTCTTATCCCAAAGGCTGAATCCCATTATATCTTGCTGCTTCTTTATTTGAAGATTTTTTTTTGAAGGATTAGAGTTGAACATAAAGAGCAAAATTATAAATTGATAGAAATTACTGTAAAATAGTTTTCAACTTAATAAAACCTTCTTTTTATTGATGACTAAAAGTGGAAGGGGCTGACCTAAGGCAGCTCTGTGTGTACATGTAGTGTATTGAGTGTTCATTCACTAGTGGTGTCAAGTTGTGAGTGACCACTTCTTAAAGATGTATGCAGGACTCCCATTTTGGGTAGAGGTTGGGCTGGATGATTAAACTCTGGACCCCCAAAGGAAAATTATTAGGGTAAAATGAATAAAGATGCAGAGTAGGATCATTATGGGAGTAGAATCAACTAGGTCTATTTGTCTTGCTTCTCTTGTTTTCTGACTTATTCTAGTACAAGCTACATAGAATTAATGAAAGTCATGTTAATGGTAGACAGGAAGACTAGCTAGGGAGAAATTCCCTTAGGTTGTTCACCATGCCAGTGCTGAGATGTTTTTAAGAGGAGCATGTTTCAAATCTATGGGGTCTTTAATCAAAGGAAAATACCCATATGCTCAAAGTAATGCTTGCTAGGTACTTGCAAGAATCAGCCTTGAAATTTATGAACTGGTAAGATCTCTTTAAGCTATAAAATTCTTGAATTTATAGTTATATGCTCACGCAATATTTAGTTAGTAACATCCTAATTATGTAATTAAACTATTATTACCAAAAAGTTATATATATATATAATATATATTTTTTTATTTTATTTTTTACTTTTTATATACTTGCCGTCTCTTCCTGTATTTATATAACAAAGTGACAGGGAAGCTTTATAAAAATGACCCATTTTATAATGTGGTTCCCTAATTTTGAAAAGAATAAAAGGACCTTAGGAGATCAACTTTTGTTCAATCTAATAAAAAAAAAAAACCACCTAAGATTAGCAATTGTATATTTATAATTAAGAACTTACTGGGGCATATAGAAATATAAGATCACAGATGCATGAAATATTCATTGATGTCCTCTTCCCCTCTGACAGATTATATACTTCTGTCTTCCTTAATAGATCATTTTCATGACTTGCTATGAACAAAAATATTAAACATCTGGTTGCCAAACTTTTGATGATAACCTAGAACTTAGGCTAGTCCTTGAACAACAGACAAGTAATTTTGTTCTGGAGTCATTTGAGCTTGGGTAGGACAAGGCAGAGCTTTATGCTCTGATGACTTGGCTTTTGAGAACCCAGTGGAAATTGAGGCAAATTAATAAATTGAAGTCCAGTGGAAAGGAAAAAAAAAAAGAGCACCATTAAGCTGTTCATAGTTGATATCAGAGATGAACATGTTAGTCATTTTGGCATGGAAGCAATAATGCACACTATCTCAAAGGGACAGGATCAAAAAAATGTTTTTAAGGCAAGAAAGCTAGACGGTTATTTCAGACTCAAAATAGTGAGTCTCAGCAGTTTTTCACGATTCCTTTATGTTTCATTCAGTAACTCAGGATACCTTTGCTTTCAAGATGCATCAAGGTTTCCGGCTTTGACTTTGCTTCTGAGCCAATGAATATCCTGGCATGAAAAAAAAACAAAAAACAAGAGTTGTAATGAGTAAGTTTAAGCTATAGATTTTAATGTGATGCTGTTGATATTCAGGTAATTTTAAAAAATTGCCAGATTTTAGATGTACCATTGATTGTATTTTTAATGTAATTCAGCATTTTATTCACATTTCAGTAGAGGAGAGTGAAATTAAATGGAGCCAGCTCAAATTGGGGGTTCAAGATTATTTTATACTGTCTATTCTTAGGAGACCATTGTATTCATATTATCACAGATAGTTTTATCATTGTTGGAAAGTGTTTACAGATTTTGGGATAATATAGGTAATATTTCCCTTAAGCATCTTTTTGGTATACTTATGAAGTATTTTAAATGGATCTATTCTGAACTCGATTGCTTAAGTCTGACACAGTCTCAAGTTTCCACTGAATGGTAACAAAGACTGTAGAGTGTTGTTGGTACTGCAGTGAGAGGCATGCTTCCTTAGAACAGGTAAGAGGGATCATTTTGTTTCACACGGCTGGCTGAGGTTTTGATCTGGTTTATTAGAGATTCTGTAATTAACAGCAGTTTTAAATTGGGGAATAGGCAATAGCATGCTGAATTCAAGACATTCCTGAATGTTGCAGTCAAGGAAACTACAGTGTATTGGGGGTTGGGGGAGGGGAGGGGGGAGACTTATCTTTAGTTTGTCACTCTCATACTTGATAAATTAATAAAAATGCAAAAATAGTCCTGGAAATATTTCTTATCCCAAATATATTACAGGCAGTTGCATGATAAAATTATTTGTTGAAAAGAATTTCTTGTGATTATTGGTTGAGCAAGCAGTCCAAATTGTTATATCATACAGTTTTTACTTTCATTTCTTTCCAATTGTTAATAAAATGAACTTTGCCCCTAACAGGGGGCAAATTTCTGTTGAAACTTTTTAATTGCAAAAAATAAAGTGTGCTTTTTTGATGGTCACTAGAAATAAATATGATGTTTTAAAAGTATTTCAGCTTTTATAGATGTTTCATTACCATTTTCTAGTACAATTTTCTTAAAAGTATTTGTGCTTTGAAAATGTCAGCTGTATTCTAATGAAGCTCAGGCATTGTTTGCTCATAAAGGGGCTGGTGCATTCCACAGCTTTATGGTTTATTATGAGGCACAGTGTGAGAGTGTGGGTGGCACCATTTGGTGTCTGCCTCTTGGGCCAGTGACTGCCATTATGTTAGTTTTGGACTGGCAAAAAAAAATATAGCGAACAAGGTCCTGTGTAGACCTAGACCCTGTGAACAAACATGTTAACACTGAATATTTAAAGACGTGATCCCAGAATGTATGACAGCTTAATTGAGTTGACTATTTGAAGAATACTTCTAAAGTCCATATTTTTAGAACCAAACAGTATTCTGTCAACCATATAACTTGTTCTTAACTTTAATGTACGGCTTATGGACCAACTGAATTTTTTAGGTGGATGTTTTTTGAGAAATCAGTACTTCCTTGATCAGTATAATAAAATTTGAACTACGGGTTGCATTAAAAAAAAAAAAAAAGTAGTTATTTTAAGGAATGTAATCACTGAGGTTAAAGGGAGAAAAGCCCTTCTTTTCAGTTAGAAAAGTCTGATGGGGAAAAAGCAACAGATGTTTCTTCTGTTACAATTGGGGTTGGTTCATTCAAAACTCACAGCATCCCATGTGGAGAATGAGGGTGGATAATAAATCTGACTTAATGAGTTTCAACTTAAGCTTAATAGAACCACTTCTAAATTATTTTACTTATTAAAATTTTAAATTTTGTTAGACTTTGAGTAACTTAGTTTGCAAATGGATATTTCTTTCTAGAGTAATTTATAATTAATAAATTATAATTTTTTAGTTGAATTTGAAGTTAAGGATGAAATTGCAGTGAGGCATAGAGAGATTTATTCCATGTATTTTTGAATCAACATATTTTAGTTTTTAGTAGAGATGATTTGCTATATAGCTTGCCTCTGAAAAAAAGAGTCATTGAGATAGTTGGATACTAATGTGATAAGAAGAGAGAAATAACGAGGATGTAAGATCATAAGGAAAGAAGAATCTTAGAGGCAATACATGATGAAAGCAACTAAAATGAGAATAATATTGGGATTAGTGATTTAAAAAACTGTTAGGCTCTTTTTTCCTTGTAGTAAAACTAAGACAATAGTATGTTATTACAAAACATCCTGAAGTTTTAATTTTTACAGGTTTGTTGTTGAAACAGTTATGAATAATATACTAAATATTCAATTAATATTTACTAAATTTTTGATTATTAAACATGATGCTTTAACACTAGTGGTAGTTTATTTAGCAGTAGAAAACTTAGAAATTTTCTATAATATGGTTCCATATTTGTGTTTAACATTTGTTCATGTGCTTTACAAATTATAAAGTTTGTATAGATCCCGCATATCCTCAAATACAAAAATGATGGGGGAGGGGCAGAAAAGTCAAGGACTCCATTTCCAGGAGATATTATTTTTTTCAACCATTATTATTGTATTTGAGAACTTTTCATCATTTTTTTTTACTTTGATCATTGTTTTAACTAAAATTCAGGCATATGATATTTTAAATTTTTTTACTTTTTTAAAGAAAGGAAACAATAGCTTTTCTTGAGGAAAATATGACAATAATAAGACCGCATTTTAACTTAATATATTTTAAAATCCATTATTTTATTTAAAACTCACTATACTTATTATACATTTTGACAAAAGAATTTACTATTTATAGTAGAACAGAAGGCTTTTAAAATAGACTAAGTAAAGCTTCTCCCTTTCTTTTCTTTTTTTTTTTTTTTTTTTTTTTTTGCTAAAAGATACTTTTGAGTGTCAAAAACAAAATTAAGAATATTAGCTCTGGACCAGGGACTTTTAGAAATGGTCTAATTCAGCTACATAATTTTATATTATTATCCTCAGAACAGTAGGGTTTTTGGTAGATTTTAGTAGTTTTTTTTTTTTTTTTTCTTTTTTGCAGTTTCAATTCTTAAATTTAGCACTTCAAATTCTTAAATTTAGCACTTCAGTGATAGTAAATTATGCATAATTATTTCATTTCTGAATAATTTGTGTTATGTTTTAAAAATGATTTAGAACAATTACAAAGTTGAAACCTATTACCAGTCCCTCCTTTTAACTTAGGCCCCAGTAATTTACACTTTTGCCATTTGGGGTATATTACATAAGCATGGGTATTATAGTAGTGGGAAGCACTTCCAGCAGCAACAACAAAACAATCTGAGACTGATTAATTTTCAGCTTAGCAACAAATTAATTTATTATGGCAGTTGCTGAAATGATTCTTTACTCTTTAGAAGCAGATTTTTATAACAACTATATCTCAAAGAGTGTTTGTGTAAATTGCATTCCTTCCCCTAAAACACAGTTTCATTGCCATGGCTACTCCATCACTGAGGTGAGACAACAGCCTCTTCACACAATGATAATAGATGGTTTTGATGAGTTACCCTGCCAAAAACTCCATTACCTGGTGGCTAACTCTCTAGGTATGAGGTTTGTGACTATGCAGCGCTGTACAGACAAGTCATTAGTTCTCAGTGCATTAGAACATTGTGTTCTGATTTTTGTATTTATTTTGTATTTACTTCTATGTTCTTGCTGTCTTTCCCTGTAGATTGGAAGCTTCTTGAAAGGAAGGGATTGCTTCTATCTTTGTATTCCTAGCACTTAGTATATAGTATATGTTAAAAAAATGCTCAATCAATCAACTGACATGTATTATTAAATTCAAAAAATATTAAATATCTGCTGTGTGCAAGAAAACCCTGTGCTTGGTGTTAGTTATGGAGATAAAAATGATACGAACAGAAACTTGCCCTCAAGGAGTTTACAAAAATAATTCTTATTTAACTTACAGAAAAAGTAAGGTTAGAGATCATTGGTATCTCTAAATTAATTTCTCCCCATTCCAGTCTATGTCCCATTCTACTGTAAAAAATAATCTACATAAAGCTCAGGTCTGACCATATCATCTCTCTCTAATTCATTAAACTCCACTGATTCTCTGTTATCTCCAGGATCAAATAGAAAATCCTCTGTTGGTTTATTAAAGCCCTTCATAGTCTGTCCTCTACCTACCTTTCAGGTCTTCTTACACCTTATTTCCCTTCATATATTTTGTGATTCAATAACATTGGTCATTTTGCTATTCCTCTCACATGAAGATTTTCACTCACTGCCCCCCATACCTAAAATTAACTTCCTTCTCATCTCTGCCTCCTGGTTTCCCTGGCTTCCTTCGAATCTCAGCTAAAGTTTCACCAAATATGAGAAGCCTTTTCTAGTTCTTCTTAATACTAGTATCTTCTCTTCTGTATTATCTCCAAATTACTATATATGTATGTATATATGAAATATGTATGCATATACATACACACCCCTTTACAGTTATGTATCTAATCTTGCTTGTACATTGTTTTTTGCATGTTATCTCCTTTAAACTTTGAACTTCTTGGGAATAGGGACTATTTTTTGCCTTTTTTTCATGTCCACAGCACTTAGTAAAATCCCTAGGATATATGGTATTGTTTCACAGTCATGTCCAACTCTTTGTGATAAATTTGGGGTTTTCTTGACAGAGATATTGAAGTGGTTGGCCATTTCCTTAAGTAGACCTGCCCAGGATCACACAGCTAGTGTCTGAAGCCTTATTTGAACTCAGGAAGATGTTTTCCTGACTCTAGGGACGCACATTATTCACTGTATCACCTAGCTGTCCCTTCCTGACACATAGTAGATCCTTAATAAATGTTAGTCAACTTGACTTATGCCATCTTAAACAAGATGTTTTTTTCAAATGCTGTTGTGATTCAGAGTTAATTAAGCCTCCTTGGTACTTGGAAAGTTCAGTTGACTTCATCCTTTTTCATCAACACGTACTAAGAGAAGGAATGAAATATAGTGGGTTAGATGTTGAGCCCAAGTATTAAGAAGTTATATGGCTTATAGAATGTGTAGATCAGAACATCTTTCTAGGGAACAGTTGCTCATTGTTTCCATATTCAAATTGTCCTGGAAAATATATATCTAGATAGATGTCTTCTCTTAAACTGTATAGAGTTAATAGGAAGTGTTATTGGTGCCAAGGAGTATCCACTGCATTATCTTCAGGATAGATGACTTCTTGGCATTGTAAATTGTAGCTATATTGTAACTATATTTTTATGTGAGTGATTTCTAAATGACCTGTGTCTGTTGATAATAGTAAACTCTGATCTGTCTAGTTGCACCCCACCTTCCTTGATCTACTCTAACCATGCAGACTGTTAATAGGAGATAACATTTTCTGTTTTCTGCTTAACAGCCTTTTTCTATGCCTAGGCAATTGCATGTGTTCCATTTGGCAAACATGCCCCTTGCTGTTGTTTAATTGCTCACAATATGCCAGTTGTGAAGCACAATATTTAGGGCTGAAGAGCATGAGTTTATTGTGAGGGGCTCAAGAAAAAAAGAAGAGCAAATACAATTCTTGTTCTTTTCTAAATAAAGTCTGCAGAGTGGGGTGAACTCTTAACAGTGTGTAACTGGATTGTTCTATGAATGAGCATCTTTTTATTCCCTTAATTTGAATAGATTTCCTAAAGAAGGCGAACTTTTGGATAAAGGTAATCAGGATAAGGTGGTGACTTAGAGGAGTCCAAGTGTCAAGTTGTTTTAGTCATAAGGAAAAGTCAGTCAGTAATTATGAATATAGGAGATGCATTGTACTGAAGTGGGAAAGCTTGAATGAAAATAGATGGAAATGGGAATGAGAAAGATGTGAAATGAAATATTTTGTGAGAAAGTAAAGAAATTTTAAAATGACAAAGTCAAACTTGATCTGCTGGTAGTGTTATTCGAAAACATAATAATTAGCATTATCAATAAGTAATGTAGTCGAAAAATTTTGGTGAGACCACTTTGGACAGATGGAAGGGGATGAGATCCTGGAAATGAGAAGACAAAAATTAAAAGATTATAATAATCCATGTATGATTTTGAGAGCTGGAGAGGACTTTAAAAATCCTCTCTTCTAGCCTCTTTATTTTTACATATGAGCAAACTGAGACCAGTTTGCACAGTTGCAAAGACATTTGTTTATTTTGGTTTATGAGAAAAGGTCTTAACCTTTTAGGAAATATGATTTTTACATAAGGACAAACTGGAGAATAAAATAAACATTAACATTTCCATATAAAGAAGTTCAGAAGTTGGGATTATATATAAAATTGTGAATTAACATCTTGCTTGTTTTTTAATGTATCTGAAATGAAACCCAATAATACCCATGATTGCTTTGTTACCTATTATCTACTACAGATACAGATCTGAACTTTCTTCTGTCTTTTTCCATGTGAATAAATAATTCATTGACAATTTTTTGGAGATGCTTTTTAAAATAATATTTGGAAAATTGAATGTAAATGACTTCATATTAAAAATATTCTGGGTATTTGCAATTCTTAGGTCTAATCATTGTATAGGTGTTAATTTTGACATCTTGTTAAAAATGAAACCTTTTAAGCAGAAACTACAAAGGGCACCTTGAAGAAATAAATATACTAATCAAAACGATAGGATCAGATAATATAGTTCTTGGAAGTAATGTAGGGAAAATAGTATATATCCATTGATCACTTCCAGATCAATCTGTACTATTAATTGAAGTACTCTAATTATACTTGAATAGATTTTGCTTCCATATCTGTCTTAGACAGAAGTCTGACTATCCTCATAACTTTTTCTTTTACATTGTGGAATCCTTATAGATTTGAATTCCATAAAAGAGTTCACTAGAGACTTCTTAAGCCTTAAACCATAAACTTTAGAGACTGACTTTTACTCAGAGTCCTACCCCTCACTTTTGGGGCTGTTATGACTTGAAAGAGCTAAAGAAAAAAAAAAACCAAACCCTTTTTTAAAAAATTAATTTTATTATTATAACCTTTTTTGACAATGCATATGCATAAGTAATTTTTTTTTTACACTATTATCCCTTGCACTCCCTTCTGTTCTGAATTTTCCCCTCCTTCCCTCCACTCCCTCCCCTAGATGGCAGGCATTCTCATACATATTAAATATGTTACAGTATATCCTAGATACAATATATGTAAGCAGAACCGAATTTTTTTTTGTTGTTGTTGCAAAAGAAGAATTGGATTTGGAAGGTAAAAACCTTCCAAAAAAAAATAACCTGGGGGAAAAAACAAAAATGCAAACAGTTTACACTCATTTTCCAGTGTTCCTTCTCTGAGTGTAGCTGATTTTGTCCATCATTGATCAATTGGATCTGAATTAGATCTTCTCTTTGTTGAAGATATCCACTTCCATCAGAATACATCCTCATACAGTGTTGTTGTTGAAGTGTATAATGATCTCCTGGTTCTGCTCATTTCACTCAGCATTGTATTCATCCTGCTGGTCATTTCTTACAGAACAATAATATTCCATAACATTCATATACCATAATTTGCCCAACCATTCCCCAATTGATTGGCATCCATTCATCTTCCAGTTTCTAGCCACTACAAAAAGGGTTGCCACAAACATTTTGGCACATACAGGCCCCTTTCCCTTCTTTAGTATTTCTTTGGGATATAAGCCCAGTAGTAACACTGTTGGATCAAAGGGTATGCACAGTTTGATAACTTTTTGGGCATAATTCCAGATTGCTCTCCAGAATGGTTGGATTCTTTCACAACTCCACCAACAATGCATCATGTCATCTTAGTCAATCTGACAGGTGTATAGTAGTATCTCAGAAAAACAAACCCTTTTATAAGCAAAATATTTTAAGATAAATCTTTCTAGATCTCGGCTATCCCCAGTCTAGCTTTGCATTAGAATATACTTGTTCTAATAACATTGATCAGGCTAGACAAGAGTCTGAGACTTAATTCTGTTAAGTAGATGATGTTCTCAAGGATGGAATTTGAAAAGTATAGGGATAAGTGGCTATAAACATTCAGTGAATTTTCTGATTATTTTTTAGAAAGGAAGAGCTCTGAATATGTTGAAATATAGAAAAGAAGTGGTCAGAACTTGTGAAAAGTTGGTTTTCTTCTTTGCTATCTGAGGAAGTAAATAGCTGATTACCTAGTTAATATTGAAGAACAAAATTTAATTTTCTGGACTATAGTTTATGCTACCAGAATGATGGATTTCTGACAAGGTCTGGAGTCTGTTTGATGAGAAGTGGGACAGAAGATTCATTGATCTGATCAAAAGGCCAAAATAAAAATTGGAAAAGGAGGCAGAAAAAATGTTAAGAAAAAGTTGTTGTATTAAGATCAATAGATATGACAGAGAAAGAGCAATATGAGAGGAAACAACCAGCTTAATTCACTGAAGATAACAGGAAAAAGATTGCGACTGAGAACTCCATATTAATGTATTTGTTGTTCATTTGTTTCAGTCATGTTCAACTCTTCTTGACTTCGAGTTTGATGGGGGAGGGGGGAGTGGCAAAAATATTGTAGTGGTTTACTGTATCCTTCTCCAGTTTATTTTACAGAAGAAGAAGCTGAGGCAAACAAGGTTAAGTTATTTGCTCAGAGTCATATAGCTAGTAAGTGTCTGAGGACAGATTTGAATTTAGGCAGATAAGCTTTCCTCACTCTTTGCCTAGAATTCTATCCATTATACTACCTAACTGTTCTGTATTAATGCATATTCTGGATATATATATTAATGAGAAACAATGTATTTTGGTCAGAAAAACAAATAATATAAGGAAAAGATAAATATATATACTGAATGTCAAGAAGACCTGTGTGGAAATCAGTTAACCTGAAATCTAGTTGTGAGTCAGGATGTGATCTATAGATTATTCTCTTGACTTCAACATTTACATGGAAATTATTGATGATACTTTTCTAAAACTGGATGCAAAACTTGTACAAAGGAAATATTTAGTGATAGGAGGCTTCAGTTATCCCAACAATTTCTGAACATCTCATTTTACTGAAAACAAATTCTATAATATAGTCTTGACTTTCCTTGCTGACAGTTTTATTTTATTTAAAAAAAATTAGGAACTCATAAGGAAACTGTATTTGGGACTTAATTTTAAAAACCTTGGAAAATAGTGACTATGTAATCTGAGGTATAAAGACATTAAAAGAATTTGGGGCATATTTTTTAGAAAGAATCTAATGGTGAACTCAAATGGGGAAAAAAAAACATTTACAAAATGGCTTTTGTGAAAGAAGGACACATAGCATAGTTCAGATTTAAACTTGGCACAGATCTCTGCAGAGAATAAGGCTAAATCCAGAATAAGTTGAAGCTTGTAAAAAAAATTTCAAGGACAATTAAAGTGTCTCTAAGAACTGTGCTTGGAAGGAGCAAAACAAACAAGGATGGGATAGATCTGTGATGTGGGGCAGGTGGTATGATGTTAACAGATGACAGAGAAAGCAAAGCTGCTTATCTCCCATTTTGCTTTTCTCTTCTATATTAAGGATAATGATCTACAAACTGGAAAGATAGAACAGAGATGATTAAGAAGAACTTGAAGCTCAAGATAGGTGAGGATATAGTAAGTGAGCACCTAGCTGATTTAAATGATTCTCCAAGCTCAGGCGAATTACATCCAGGAAACCGAAAGGTCTTGCAGATTGATTGTGGAACCATTATCAGAAATCTTTGAGGACTCATGGACACTGGAAGAAGTGCCAAAAGACTGGAGGTGGGTGAATGTTGTCTAGATATTCCAAAGGTGGGAAAGGATGAATTCTAGAAACTAGACTGCTGAACTTGACATTGATCCCTGGCAACATTTCGGAAAGGATTATTAAACAGAAGGTTTGTAATCACTTAGAGGATAATAATTACCATTAGTAATGAGTATTGTAGGGGTTAGAGTATCATAAGATATAGAGCCAGAGAGACCTTAGAAGAAACACATTCCAAACTTCTCATTTTATAAATGAAGAACCTTAGGCCCAGAAAGATGAAATGATTTACCCAAGATTATGGGTAATGAGTAATTGGCCAATTAACCTCTTTTTATTTATTTATTTTTTTAGAATTAATTGTTTAGTAAGTTGAGTCTAGTGTGGAAATGATATATCTTGAGTTTGATACTAAATTTGACCAACTTTCTTAAGATATCTTTATTCATAAGCTTAAGAAATGTGAACTTGAAGGGCTGGCACAGTGGAAAGAGCAGCAGCCTTGGCATCAGGAGGATCTGAATTCAAATTTCACTTCAGGCACTTACTAGCTTTGAGGTATTGAGCAAGTTACTTAATCCTGATGGCCTCCAAAAGGAAGGAAGAATGAATGAAGGAAAGAGCAAAAGAGCTAGATAATAATTACAGATAAATTGGTTTAAACGGTTGAAAATTATTCATATTCAGAATGTTGGTTAAGGGATTCAAGTCATTTTTGAGAGATCTCTCTTAGTAGCATGCTGTGAAACTATATGTGACCTAAATTGAGTTTTGGGGGTGAAGGGGGAGGATTTTTCAGCATTCATTTCTGTAACATTTTATGTTCCAAATTTTTCTTCCTCCCTCTTATCTTCCCCTTCCCCAACACAAGAAACAGTGTGATAAAGGTTAAACATATACAATCCTTTTCCATATTTTTCATGTCATGGAAAAAAAATGAGACCAAAAGGGAAATAATCATGATTAAGAAAAAGCAAACAAAGATGAAAGTACAATGCTTTGATCCACATACAATATCTATAGTTCTCTTTCTGAATACGGATGACATTTTCTATCCTAAGATTATTGAAATTGTTGTGAATCACCACATTGCTGAGAAGAGTCAAGTCCATCTGATCATCACCTAATCTTGCTGTTACTGTGTACAATGTTCTCTTGGTTCTGGATTAAGCATTAGTTCACATAAGTCTATGCTTTTCTGAAATCAGCCTGCTCATCATTTCTTATAGAACAATAATATTATATTATGTTCATATACCATAATTTATTCAGCCATTCCTCAAGTAATGGCTTCAATTTCTACTAATAACTTGTCTGTTTTTGTCCATGTTTTCCCACAGACTTTCCATAGATTAAATTATTTATGTATGAAGAATAATTTTTATGCATAATTTTTTTTTCATTTTGAAAGTAAGCATGGTATCTTTTATTTTGGTCCAAATTTTGCTTGAATTCTTTTATCTTAGCAGTATGCTATCCCCATCTCACATTCCCATAAGTCAGTCATTTTGTTACACCTTAGTATATTTCAGAGCCCAGAATGTGCCATGATCAAATTAATTTTCATTCTTTTGTAAGTAGACCATAATTGTTTGAATGAACTTCTCAGTTGATCAGTTAGATATTATTCAAGCATTGTTTGAATTCTTCATTCAGTAAATTGTAAAATTCAAGATGCCCATATATAGAATACAAAAAGATATTCTGTATCAAGTACTCATAAAATTGAAATAGAGTTTTTGCCAAAAGTTTGGGGCTAGTGAAAAGAACAGCTGCTAGATCTTCATTATTGCCATTTTTCTTCCAAGTGTACAGGTCACTTTAGAGAAGAAATTTCAGGGAATTACCTAAGAGTAAACCTAAAAAATACTTAAGAATGCCGGGGTATGATTTCTGGATATTGAGGGGGTTATTAACCAGAGCCAATTTCTTAGAGATTGCCTAGTTGGGAGTTCAGTTTATGAATTTGATGAAAATTTTAGATGATTGAATGTTTAAAGCCTGTTTAGAGCCATCTTTTGAGTATAAGAGGAAGGATAGTAGCCAAAGCAGTAGAATCCGGTTATATTGACAATGCTGAATTTTTTATTCCCTTTTTGTTTGTGGATGTGTTTACAACTTAGAGAAATCCCAGTGGAAATTTTTCAGCTTGTTTTATATATATCTTATTTAGTTATTACTGTTAATAAAAACCAAATCCTGAAATTTTGATATTTACTTGAGGTTCCAGAAATATAGTTGGAGATCTTTTAAAAATATAAATAATGATATGGATTTTTTTCCTCTTTGCATTTTGTATGGAATCTTACATTCTAAGGTGCTTTGTAGGGATTAAAGTCCAAGTCATTTTGTGCCCTAATGTTGGTTATCTGTTATTTACCCTTGAGTTTTTGACTCTTGCTACTTAGGCCTTATCTCATAAATTGAGTAGCAGAAATAAATATTAAAAAACAACACTCCCAAAATGTGATCAAGATTAAGGTTGTGGTTTCCTAGAATTGCTAACATTTTGGTGCTCTCATACCTTCTTCAGCAGAACTTATAACATAATATTCTATTAAATTACATAATTTTCCCATTCTCCCTGTTACACAATGTCCAATAGTTAGATTTATTTATAAATACATAACCAAAATGCATATCCTTTGCTAGTTCATCTCTCATTCTAAGTGAGTATGACTCCTTTAATCCTAAGCCTCTTCTTTCATTATATTTTCAGTGTTGGTTATCTAATTATGTCATTAATATTCATGGGCTCAGCATGAGTTTATGCAAATAACTCCCAAATATGCATAGATAAATAGGTGTAGGTATATTTCTTTTTTAAAAATTATAGCTTTTTTACAAGATATATGTATAGGTAATTTTTCAGTATTGACAGTTGCAAAACCTTTTGTTCCAACTTTTCTCCTCCTTCCCTCCCACACCCTCCCCCAGATGGCAGGTTGACCAATACATATTAAATATCTTAAAGTATAAGTTAAATATATATATATACATGTCCATATAGTTATTTTGCTATATAAAAAGAATGGGACTTTGAAATAGTGTACCATTAGCCTGTGAAGGAAGTAAAAAGTTTCTTGCAAAATTTTCTCTTTGATCTGGGGATTTCAAAATTTTGCAATAATATTCCTATGTGTTTTCCACAAAGGATCCCTTTGAGGTGGTGATCAGTTAATTTTTTTTCTATTTCTATTTTCCCCTCATATTCTATTACTCCAGGACAAATTTTTTTTTTTATTATGTCAAGATTCTTTTTTTGGTCACAACTTTCTGGCAGTCCAATAATTCTTATATTTTCTCTTCTTGATCTCTTTTCCAGATCTGTTGTTTTTCTTACAAGATGTTTCATATTCTGTTCTATTTTCTCATTCTTTATAATCTGTTTTGTTATTTCTTGGTCTCTCATAGCTTCACTGTCTTCCCCCTTGCCCACTTCTATTTTTTAAAGAGTTATTTTCATTTTTGAGACACTCTATCTCCTTTTCTTATTGGATAACTTTTTTCATAATATATTTTTCTTGCATGGTTTTCATTTATTTATTTATTTTAATTTTTTAGTTTTTCCTTAGTGTCTTTCATTTGATTTTTAAAATCTCTTTTGAGTTCTTCTACAAATTTTCTCTGGGCAAGGAGCCTTTTAAGGTTACTCTTTGGGATAGAAGAAGCTCTTTTTACTTCAGTGTCCTCTGAAGATGAATTCCAGTTTTCCCTGTTCCCATAGTAAGTTTCCATGATTGGGTTCTTTCTTCTTTGCCCATTCATCTTTCTTCAGATCCTCTTGGGTTGTGCCAGGAGATCACTGTTGTGCCCCAAGTCACCTTGATTTTTCAGCAAATTATGTTTACCCTGAAGTACATATTCTGTTTGTGCTGGAAATCTGGAGAGCTTGAAATTTACTCACCTACTCCACCATCTTCCCAGAATCCTTCTCTGGAATATTTTTCAGTGTATCAATCTTAGCATGTTCATAAATTTATTTCCCCCCCAAAATTATTTTTCAATCAAACTTCCTTTTCTTTTTTTTGTTAAGAGTATCATGTCCTTCCATTTACCCAAGTTCACTGCTTCAAAATTATATTGACTTTTTTCACTGCTTCACTTTTATCTGTATTTCAGTTACCACTTCTTATCAGTTCTCTCTGAAATATGAACCATATATCATGCCCTTATTACCTACTACTTTAGCCACTTAATTGGACTGTTGGTTTATAATATCCTTCCTTCTTTATTCCTTTTCCAATTTACTTCCATAACCAAAAGAATATTCCTAAAACTTTGGCTCTCCCTATTGAAAATCCTTGGGCTAACATTCACAGCCCACTTCACCACATACTGGATGACACCTATCTCTTTAGACATTTTATGTTACTCATCCACTCCACCTTCGGCCTACCACTTTTATTTGTTTTTGTATCAAGGCCTAATTTCATCTGTTTAGCTTAATGATTTTCCTGACCTCCCTCTTTTTATTTTCAGGTATATTTCATGCCCATTCCCATCACATCCACTTTTGGGGGTTGTATATTTTGGAGTTCAAAGCGCAGATTAGTATTCTGAGATTAAATTAATTTGAGAAATTCTGAACTCTATGGTCCCATTTTTATCAGGCTAGTTCTTGACTACCAACTTTGTTTTCTTCAACAAGTGGGCAAATAATTGTGTTTACCACACCTATATTTAATCCTGAGGAGTTCAGTTCCCTGAATTGGTGGTGGTCCTAGTCCTCTAGGCCCTTAACATCCTAGCCATACCTTGTTGTTCCCAACCTTATTCTTTTGCTACAATTAAACTGCTTGAACTCTTATATTCCATTTCACAGCCATTGCAGACTGTCTCCCATGCTCAGAATGTGCCTCTTCTATACCTTCAAAGCCCTGTTCAAATATTCTTACCTACAATAGGTCTTTCCTGATTTCTCCACAGGTTAGCTGTTTTTTTTTTTTTTTTTTTGTTTTGTTTTGTTTTTTTAATATGTTGTCTCTGTTAGAGTTCCCTTCAGAAAGATGTAAGTTCCTTGAAGACAGGTTTTTGGGGTGTTTTTTTTTTTTTTTTTTTGTATTTTTATATTCTGCACCTAGCTAGCAAAATGCCTTATATATAACAGTTGTTTAATAAAAGTTTGTTCAGTTAAAGAATGGAATTAATCTGGAGGGACATTTTTTTCTGGCATGTTAAGCTCTGGCTTCAGCCCTTTTAAGAAGACATGTTTGCTTTTTTCTAGTAAGTCCAGAGTACAACTTGGGCTTGGTCATCCATGGTCAGAGGAAGGAAGTGGGCTTTGTCTTCCACGTTCATGTGAAGCACAGGAAAGGGGCCACTAAGCAGGGCTGTCGACTTCACCAAGAGAGATGGCTACATTAAGGTGTCGTAAAGGACATAATCTATGATCCAGGCTGAAGGGTACCTATAGCAAAAGTACATTTCTGGGAGATCCTTACTGATTTAAAAAGAAGACAGAGTTGTTTATTGCTGCTGAAGGCATCCATATGGACCAGTTTTTGCACTGTGGTAAGAAACCTCAGCTCAACATTAGCAATATCCTCTCAGTTGGTACTTTACCTGAAGGGACCATAGTTTGCTGTCTTGAAGAAAAGCCTGATGACCAGGATAAGTTTGCCCAAGCATCTGGAAACTAAGCCATAGTAATTTCCCACAATCTGAAACCAAGAAAACATGGGTGAAGCTTCCTTCAGGCTCAAAGAAAGTGATCCCTGCAAACACAGCTATGGTTAGTGTTGTTGCTGGAGGAGATCATATTGATAAACCCATCCTTAAGGGAGTGTTATCAGAAATACAAGGCCAGGTGAAATTGTGGTCTTTTGTCCGGGGTGTGGCCATGAATCCTGTGGAACATCCCTGCAGGGGAAGTAATCACCAGTATATTAGAAAACCATTTCTATTTGTAGAGATTCCACAGCTGAATGAAGCTTATGGCTTCCTGGTGTATTGTCAACTCCATGGTACTAAGACTTTACAGGAGAAGAACTAAAATACAAAATCCTGACAATAAAAATTATTTTGGAAGTTATTAAAAAAAGACATGCTTAACAAATTTGTCAGGAAAGCTAACTAATATATTAGCTGACAGAGTCAAAATTCAAAAGATTCTTAGTAAATGAGAATAACAGACTGTGTATGATGATGAAATTCAATTTTAAAAATATAAATTTCATGTGATTGCTAATTTAGGAGAACATTTGAGTAAGGATTAGATGGCAGAAGAGATGACAGAATAAGGTGATAGAGGATTCATCACAAAACTATTTCTTGAAAAAAATCATTGGAAAGTTAATAGAAGTAATAGATCCTGAACTATCTTGCCTCTTTTTATTCCTTTTCTAATTCTTATCTGTGGAATACTTCCTCAGATCTAGTAGATATTTAGCATACACAGACAGAGTGATGAGTCTTAGAGATATAAAAACCAAACTAATCCCTGCCTCAAAGAACTTATATTCTCACTTACTTTTAACAGGGATCTCTTTGGTTCATGCTCCCAGTCCTGATTAAAGACTCCATTCTGGGTACCTAGAATGGAAGAAGCAAAAACACTAAAGACCAAAGAAACTATTTTAGGGGAAACTATACTGTCTCAAGAGATGAGGATGGTAGGCCTCACTGTTCTTACCTTTATAGCATGGTTCCCTTACCAGAAGACATTAATAAAAGAGTTACCTCTCTTCTTCAGAAATGAACATAGCCAACACATGGCTGGTGCTGTAAATCCTTTTGAAAAATACCTACTGTTTAGGCCAGCAGAAAAAGCTTCTGCCCAGCCATTTGATAGAACAACCGGAATAATTATAGAAGGTCCACTTGTGCTTCTCTGTCTTTTTTACTTTCCTGGAAATCATTCCCCAGCTTCTCCATGCAGATGATGCCATCTTAACAGATTGATGGAGTCTGTACATGCACCCTACTCCCATTTTGGTCTTTTTAAAATAAGGGGTGGCTCTTTGGATTGGGGAATGGGAAAGATTTCATTTGGAGATACAGGCTATATAAAAACAAAAAGTCAATTAAAATTTTAAATATGTATTTTTATGTGCCATAAAAATACACATTATATGTGTATGTGTGTGTGTGTATACATGTTGTTTGACTCAGCCAGGTTGTCAGTTTCTGGAGGTTAGGTATGTTTCACTTTTTTCTTTATATTTCAAGTGTTTAAAAACATGTTAGTCATTTTAATAAATGCTTGCTTGATTGAAAGTAATAGATTTAAGAAATGTTATGAAGGTAAAATGCATATTTTTCTTAATTTTGTCCCATTGAGTTCCTCTCTTCCTTTAAGATATAACTCAGGTTCCATTGTTAGCGTAAAGCCTGGTCTCCCCCATCTTGTTGTACCTTTCCTCCCATAGTACTTTATATATACTTGCTTTTCCCCATTAGAATGTAAGCTCATCCTAAAAAGCAATAATTTTGTGCTTTGTGCTTTTATCTTCAGAAACCAGAATAGTCTTTGCCACATAGTAGGCACTTAAGTAATTGATATTTGGTTGCTAAAATCATAAGAATTAAAAGTTGATTGAATATGGCATGTAGGGGGTAAATGAAGAAGCAAAGGTATTTCTGAGTTTATTAGCTTGGATGATAGAGATTATGGTCTATCTCTTCAACAGAATTAAAAAAAATTAAGAAAAGGGGCAAGTGTAGAAGGGAAGAAAATGAATTTTTGTCTCTTCAACAAAAATAAGAATATAAAGAGGAAGAACAAATGTAGAGAGGAAGAAAAAGAATTCTTTATTATACATGTTGAGTTTGAGTTGCCGTTTGGGTATCCAGGTATAGGTGTCCTGCAAACACTGATGGTATTGATTGGGTTGGAGAGAGATTATTTATTAGTCATTAACAAAGTCTGTAGAGAAAGAAAAGAAGAGGCCCTAAGACATAGTCTTAAGTGATCCCACATGTGGAGATATGTTTTATATACCACAATTTATTCAGCCATGAATATTCTCCAATTGATGGGCTTCCACTCAGTTTCCAGTTTCTGGCCACTACAAAGAGGGCTGCCACAAACATTCTTGCACACACAGGTCCCTTTCCCTTCTTTAAGGGAAGGCCAGTAGTAACACTGCTGGGTCAAAGAGTATGCACAGTTTGATAACTTTTTGAGCATAGTTCCAAATTGCTCTCCAGAATGGCTAAATGTATTCACAATTCCACCAATAATGTATCAGTGTCAGTTTTCCCACATCCCCTCCAATATTCATCATTATCGTTCCCTGTCATTCTAGCCAATCTGACAGGTGTGTAGTGGTATCTCAGAGTTGTCTTAATTTGCATTTCTCTGATTAATAATGACTTGGAGTATCTTTTCATATGGCTATAAATAGTTTAAATTTCTTCGTCTGAGAATTGTCTCTTCATATCCTTTGACCATTGATCAATTGGAGAATGGCTTGATTTCTTATAAATTAGAGTCAATTCTATATATGTTTTGGAAATGAGGCCTTTATCAGAACTTTTGACTGTAACAATGTTTTCCCAGTTTATTGCTTCCCTTCTAATCTTATCTGCATTAGTTTTGTTTGTACAAAAACTTTTCAATTTGATATAATCAAAATTTTCTATTTTGTGATCAATAATGATCTCTAGTTCTTCTTTGGTCATAAATTCCTTCTTCCACAGGTCTGAGAGGTAAACTATCCTATGTTCTTTTAATTTATTTATAATTGGAAATGAAGTCTTTATCAGAAGCCTTGGATATATATTTCCGCCCCTGTGTTCTGCTTCCCTTTTAATCTTGGCTGTATTGGTTTTTGTTTGTACAAAACTTTTAAATTAAATATAATCAAAATTATCCATTTTGTATTTCATATTTTCTATTTCTTCTTTGGCTTTAAATTCCTTTTCTCCATAGATTTGAGAGGTAGACTATATTTATTCTCCTAATTTGCTTATAGTATCACCCTTTATGTCTAAATCATGAATCCATTTCAACCTCACCTTGGTGTTGGTCAATACCTAGTTTCAGCCATACTCTTTTCTGGTTTTCTCAGCAATTTTTATCAAATAGTGAGTTCTTTTTTTTTTTAAATCAATTAATTAAATATTAATTTTTATAATTATAACATTTTCTTTCACAGTACATATGCATAGTTTTTTTTTAAACATTATCTCTTCTATTCCCTTCTGTTCCGAATTTTTCCCCTCCTTCCCTCCACCCCCTTCCCCAGATGGCAGGCGTTCCCATACATATTAAATATCTTATAGTGTATCCTAGGTACAATATATATGTGCAGAACCGAATTTTGTTGTTGTTGTTGTTGTTGTTGCAAAGGAAGGATTATATTCGGAAGGTAAAAATAATCTGGGAAGAAAAACAAAACAAAACAAAAACAATGCTCACAGTTTACACTCATTTCCCAGTGTTCCTTTTCTGGATGTAGCTGATTCTGTCCATCATTGATCAATTGGAATTGGATTAGCTCTTCTCTATGTTGAAGATATCCACTTCCATCAGCATACATCCTCATACAGTATCATTGTTGAAGTATATAAAGATCTCCTTGTTCTGCTCATTTCATTCAGCATCAGTTGATGTAAGTCTCTCCAAGCCTCTCTGTATTCCTCCTGTTGGTCATTTCTTACAGAACAATAATATTCCATAACCTTCATATACCATAATTTACCCAGCCATTCTCCAATTGATGGACATCCATTCATTTTCCAGTTTCTAGCCACTATGAAAAGGGCTGTCACAAACATCAAATAATGAGTTCTAATCCCAAAAGCTGGAGTCTTTGGGTTTATCAAATAGTAGATTATTAGAATCTTTGAATATTGTATTTTGTGAACCTAACCTCTTCCACTGGTCTACTACTCTATTTCTTAGGCAGTACCAAATGATTTTGATGACCACTGCTTTATTTTATAATTTTAGGTCTGGTACTGGTAATGCCCCTTCATTTGCATTTCTTTTTTCATTAATTCCCTTGAAATTCTTGATCTATTGTTGTTCTTCCAGATGAATTTTGTTGTTATTTTTCTTAGTATTATAAAATAATTTCTTGACATTTTGGTTGGCATGGCACTGAATAAGTAGATTTAGGTAGAATCGTCACTTTTATTATATTTGCTCAGTTCACCTGTGAACATTTGATATTCTTTCAATTGTTTAGATCTGATTTTATTTGTGTGAAAAGTGTTTTGTAATTATGTTCCTGTCTTTGTCTGGGCAGGTAGACTCCCAAATATTGTATATTATCTACAATTATTTTAAATGAAATTTCTCTTTCTATGTCTTGCTGCTGTACTTTTTAGTAATATATAAAAAAGTTGATGCTTTATATGGATTTATTTTATATCCTGCTATTTTGCTAAAGAAGTTAATTGTTTCTAGTTTAGTTGATTTTGTAAGATTCTCTAAGTGTACTAATCATATTATCTGCAAAGACTGATAATTTTGTTTCCAAAGATGAGACATTTTTCTCCTCCCAAATTCTGCTTCCTTGACGATTTAACAGTAGTTTTGTAAATGATATGGACATAATGAAAACTTTAAAGGAATTTTTCTAAATATTCCCTTTAGGCATATTTAGGCATCTTTTTTTCAGACAGATCATTCAGAATGTGTGAGACTTGTATATATGTGTTAGAAAGACAACTACCATGTTAATGAAAGATTCAATTTGGGGGAAACCCATCTCAGTTAAATTACTAAAAATTGTTTTATTGAATTAGAAAAAACAATAACAAAATTCATTTGGAAGGACAAAAAGTCTAGAATATCATGGGAACTAATAAAAAATGTAAATGAAGGAGGCTTTAGAAGTGTACTAGATCTTAAACTATACAATAATGCTATAATTATCAAAACTGTCTAATATTGGTCAAGAAATAGAAAGGGAGTTGGTGGAATAGAGTGACATACAATTTAAGCAAGAAATAAATATAGTAGCCTTATATTTGATAAGTGTAAAGACTAAAATTTTGGGCATAAGTCATCATTTGATTAAAAAAATAGTTGGGGATACTGAAGAGCAGTCTGGCAGAAATTGCTTATCATTCTTTATAGCACAATAGTTTTCCATCACATTATAGTATTCAGCCATTCTCCATTTTATGGGCATCTTCTCAATTTCCAGTTTTTTGCTACCACAAAAAGAGCTGCTATAAATATTCTTTACATATGAGTACTTTTCCTTTCTTCTTTGGGATACAGACCTAGTAGCAGCATTGCTGTGTCAAAGGGTATGCACATTTTTGTAGCTCTTTTGGCATAGTTTCAAATTTTTTCTAATATTTTGGCATCAGTTCATACCTTTACTGGTAGTGCACTAGTGTCCCAATTTTCCTACATCTCTTCAAATATTTGTCATTTTCCTTTTATGTAAAAGCAACTAATGTGATAGGTGTAAAATGGCACCTTAGAGTTGTTTTAATTTTCATTTCTATAATCAGTAGTGACATCGAGCATTTTATATATATATATATATATATATATATATATATATATATATATATTTTTTTTTTTTTACAGTATCACCCTTTTTATTTAAACCATATACCCATTTTGATCTTATTTTGTAATAGTCTGAAATACTGGTCTTCACCTCATTCCTACCAAACTGTTTTCCTGTTTTTCCCACAGTTTTTGTCAAATAGTGAGTTTTTTCCCCCAAAGCATAGATCTTTGTGTTTATCAAATACTAGATTACTATAGTTATTACCTAATATATATTATGTATGCAATCTATTCACTAATCCACTACTCTGTGTCTTAACTAGTACTAGCTTGTTTTGATGATTGCTATTTGATAATACAATTTGAAATCTAACAGGAGCCTTCACATTTAGATTTAACTTCACAGATCTGGATGTACTAAATGGTTTAGAATTGGAATTAGCACCATTTAGCACTGGATGACATGTTATTGGCACTGAAGAAAATATATGCCCAGTTTCTTCCTATTCCCCTGGTGACCAGTTTATGGGAGTACATGGAAAAGAACTCACAGGATGGTCATGGAGAGATGATTGTGATCCAGTGATGCAACTGGATGAGACAATAGATTCTTCAGAGTGAATGTAAAATCTTAAATTTGGATTCAAATTAGTCATATATAAGTACAAAAGTGGAGACATTTTAGATAGTCTGTTAAAATAACAAATTTTCTTAGTCTGCAAGATCATTAGAAGTCAACAGTATGATGTAATGAAAAAAATCAATGTGATTTTAGGCTGTATTCATAGTAGAATAGTATATAGAACAAGAAATATGAACATTTCACTGTGCTTATAGAAATTGCTTGTATTGTAACAAAAAACTACCACCTTCATTAAGTAATGTAAATTTTTTTTTTTTTTTTGAGGCTGGGGTTAAGTGATTTGCCCAGGGTCACACAGCTAGGAAGTATTAAGTATCTGAGACCAGATTTTGAACTCGGGTCCTCCTGAATTCAGGGCTGGTGCTCTATCCACTACGTCACCTAGCTGCCCAAGTAATGTAACTTATTAAATAGATTAAGGACTTGTAAATTCATTTGTTGTACAGTATTTCTTGTGTATAAGAATTGCTTGAAAATGACAGGGAAAGATAATGCAGAATGTTGGACGGAATGTGGGAAAACTCTGACACTGATACATTGTTGGTGGAATTATGAATACATTTAGCCATTCTGGAGAGCAATTTGGAACTATGCTCAAAAAGTTAATAAAATGTGCATACCCTTTGATCCAGCAGTGTTATTACTGGGCTTATATCCCAAAGAGATCTTAAAGAAGGGAAAGGGACCTCTATGTGCAAGAATGTTTGTGGCAGCCCTCTTTGTAGTGGCCAGAAACTGGAAACTGAGTGAATGCCCATCAATTGGAGAATGGCTGAATAAATTGTGGTATATGAATGTTATGGAATATTATTGTTCTGTAAGAAATGACCAACAGGATGATTTCAGAAAGGTCTGGAGAGACTTTCATGAATTTATGCTGAGTGAAATGAGCAAGACCAGGAGATCATTATATACTTCAACAACAATACTATTTGATGATCAATTCTGATGGACGTGGCCGTCTCCAACAATGAGACAAACAAAATCAGCTCCAATAGAGCAGTAATGAACTGAACCAGTTACGCCCAACAAAAGAACTCTGGGAGATGACTATGAACCACTACATAGAATTCCTAATACCCCTGTTTTTGTCCACCTGCATTTTTTATTTCCTTCACAGGCTAATTGTACACTATTTCAAAGTCTGATTCTTTTTGTACAGCAAAATAACTGTTTGGACATGTGTACATATATTGTATTTAATTAATACTTTAACTATGTAACACATAGTGGTCAACCTGCCATCTGGGGGAGGAGAGTGGGGGGGAAGGAGGGGGGAAAATTGGAACAAAAGGCTTGGCAATTGTCAGTGCTGTAAAATTACCCATGCATGTATCTTGTAAATAAAAAGCTATTAAAAAAAAAAAAGAATTGCTTGACATTACAACAGAAAAGGTTTTTTTGTCTAGTCTTAAAAGAAATAAGGTCATTAAATTATAATAGTTGAAATGTACATATATATGTATATCTTTACTATTTCCAGATCTTAATGTATAGATTTTTTAATTTGATTTTTTAACAGTTCTCAGGATAGCTAGGTGGCACAGTGGGTAGAGCTCTGGGCCTGTAGTCAGGAAAACTCATCTTTCCAAGTTTAAATCTGGCCTTAGACACATCATCTGTGTGAGCCCGAGCAAGTCACTTCACCCTGTTTGCCATAGTTTCCTCATCTGTCAAATGAATTGGAGAAGGAAATGGCAAACATTCCAGCATCATCACCAAGAAAAGCTCAAATAGGGTCCCCGAAAGTAGGGTGTGACTGAGTGTAACATGATCAAGGCACTGTATATATTAGTCAGCCAACAAGTGTTTATTATGCATCTTTTATGGGTCAGTGGTCTGCTAGGTGCTGTAGATACAGAGATGACAGCAAGAGTGAAATGGTTCTTGCTTTCAAGCTATTTCCATTCTGGTTGTCAGTTAAGAAGTGCTAGACAGAGACTTTAAACCCGGAATACTCGAGTCCTAATACACCATTCTCTACTGTACCCTTTATAATCATATTGATGGAAAAGGAATTCTACTTTGAAGGCCTTTTTGTGTAAAGGCTCTTTATTGTGAGTAGTTTAAAACAAATATCAGTAAAGCTTCTGACTTTTGAGAGTTATTTTGTCAAATAAGGCAAAGCAAGAAAATAAACCACAGACTCATAGAATTATAGGATTTTAGAAGTGGAATTATAGGATTTTAGAGGTTTATTTCAGAGATTATCTTGTCTGATTTCTATTAAACTAGTTGTTTTACTAATCTGTTCTATAATTTTTTCTAGCAATCAGTATCAGGCTCATTGATTTCTGCTTTCTTCCATTCATAAATTACATCTTTTTTCAAATTTGAACATTTGCATGTCTCTAGCTTGCTTGTAGCTCTCCTCTTAGTCATGACTGACAGAATGGTGGTGCCATTTGTGGACATAGGGAAATCCAGAGGGAGAGCTGATTTAGTTACTCAGGGATCAAAGTCCTGCTTCCGGGCTTGGCGCTCTATGCACTGAACCATCTCTTTGAGCAATCCTCTTTCCCAAAAAGTAATTGGAAATAGAAAACTTGAGTCCTTAGTAAGGCAGCCAGACAGTGCTAAGTAGAACTCTGGGCCTGGATGCTTCCTAATTGTGTGACCCTGAGCAGTTCACTTAACTTCTTCCTTCTTCAGTTTCCTCATCTATAAAATGATGATAATAATAGCATTTACATGCTGGGATTATTGTAAAGCACTCTTCAAATTTTAGAGTCCTCTATCAATGTTGGCTGTTATTATGATAATGGTGGGTTTGGAATTGTTACTTGTTACTTTTGGATATTGTCAGAACAAAAATAATGGCTAAATCTGTCATAAAGATTTCTTCTTAGTTTTTTTTTTTTTTTTTTTTTTAAGACAGGAATATTTACTGTACAAATAATTACCTCCAACTATGAGGATACACAATATTCTCCATATATTCTACCTCAGACTCTACGGAAGGGAGAGGATTCACAACTTAGCTCAGTGAAGGAATGAATTTCCTAAGAAACATTATAGAAGAGCACAGAATCAAGGCTTGGTTAAGCTAAGAGGAGCTAATAAAAGACATAAGCAGAGGATCAAAGAGAAAAGATAACAAAATATTGCTTTGTCAGAAAAGGAAGGGGAGTTTAAAATAATGGAGAAGTAGAGTGCTCAAATACTGCAGGGGCAGTATCAGAATAGTTTTTAAAACACACCAAAAAAAATTAAATGCTCAACATTATTTTATTTTGTGGGACTGTACTTCAAGGGATTTTTAGCAAGTTCAGATTCAAAAAGATTCAAAAAGGACTTGGTTTATTTTTTCTGATTAGCTTTGGGATATCTAATTTTTATTTGGTAGACAATATATACTTCTGTTATTGCTTGATTGACTGGTTTTTCCTCGCAAAACTCACTATTCCTGTTTAGAGATGCTACTTGGATTACTTTTTTTTTTTTTTTTTTTTTGGAGTTGGGATTCTCTTTTGTTAGTATCAACTAACTATTATTTCTGTATACAGCACATATTTTTTAAAAAGTTAAAAATAAATTTCAGTTAACTTGTTTTGAAAATTTTATGTAACTTCATGTCTCTTCAAATAAAATTACAAATACTTCTAGTTTATTACAGGAAAAAAGGGTATCTTGATATTCAGAATGACTTGAAATTTCAGAAAACCAATGAGTTTTTGTCATTTTTTTTTTTTTAGGTAACATTTCACTTGTTGCATTTCCAGTTTCCAGCACCAATTCAACATCAAAAATTTTACCAAAAACCTTAGGACCAATAAATGTGAATGTTGGACCCCAAATGGTAAGCAGATAATGACTTCAAGTAACATGATACTTGATTAAATTTTAAAAGAAATTGTAAATATTTAGCTTTTATTTGTATGCATGTAAGGGGAGTCCTTTTGTTCTCTTAGTAAATTATTGCATTCACATAACTAATAAAGTTAAATCTTGAGAGAAGAAATGTGAGCTTTTTTTCTTTCTAGTCTGAGTTTATGTAATTTGTGCAACTCTGCCTTCCATAAGTCCAATTCATGGGCAAGTCAGGACATCATTCCTGTGTGATATCATTGTGTTTCTTCAGAAATGAAGGACAGGGGGCAGCTAGGTGGCGCAGTGGATAGAGCACCAGCCTTGAATTCAGTAGGACCCGAGTTCAAATCTTGTCTCAGACTACTTAACACTTCCTAGCTGTGTGACCCTGGGCAAGTCATTTAACCCCAGCCTCAGAAAGAAAAAAAAAAGAAAGAAAGAAATGAAGGACAAATAACAATAGTATGATAGTAAGATCAGCTTGCTTATGAGGTACTTTTCTCCCTCTTCCTGTTATTGGATTAATTTGGTGGATTGCATTGTTTTTTCTTAGTGATCCTTTATCTCCTTTTCTTATATCCATATAATTAATATTTAATGGTACAAACTATATAAAAAATTGAGTCTATGGGATGCAGCTAGAGAATGAATCTGTATTTGGTCTTACTAATACTTTTAAGAAGTTTTTATATGAAAGGATATACAAAGGAAACCAGATTAGGTAATATATATATATATATCACTTCACAGTATTTTTAAAAATTAAGTATAGAAAATATAAAAGTCAATGTGCTTCTTCAAAGATATTAAGTAGCAAACCTATCAGAACATAAAATATGGCACATTGATAGATTTCCCTATTAGCTATTTTAAAAGATATTTTTAAATATTTCCTATCCCTTAGGTGGGGAAATATGTATTTAAGCACCATTTATTCCTCTCCTCCAGTTTCATTAAATCATATTAAGCACACATTAAAAATTAGAACTGCCTTAAAAATAGTTAAAAATGAGATTTTTGGCTTATGGAATTTTGATAACACCAGATGGGCTTTACAAATTGTCTAGTCCAATCTCCTTATTATGCAGATAAAGAATGGGTATAGGCATGGGTAGATCATATAATATTATTGTGATTTGTAATATAAATTTCTATGAATCCTGAAAATCTTGACTTATGCATGCTTGGTAAATTATATGTATGTACAGGTGCACAGACACATGTAGTTAGGAAGATAGGGGATAGCCAAAGTTCCATTGAAACTGGAACACTGTTCTGTACCCAACAAATTATATGGTTGATAGACCAAATTTCTCACACATTTTCAATAAATTTCATTGGTACTTTAGCTAAAATTCTACAGATCATTAACTGTGCTCAACTTATTCACAAAATTTCTTTTATAGCTCAATTTAAGTGTATGGTTTTCAGCTTCTAAATAATTAATAGACTTTAGCAGTTTTTAAAAACTTGAATTTTTTTGAGGCAGACATCTAGGAGAGGGATTGGGAGGAAGAGAGGGAGAGAGAAAAAAAAATTGGAACCCAACATTTTGCAAAGGTAAATGCTGAAAACTATATATGCATGTATTTTTAACATAAAACACTTTATTAAAAAAAGAAAAATTCATGCAGAATCAGTTGTATTTTGTTGATAATAATTTTGCATTTAGCATATCAAACTTTTCAGTTCTTCATAGTGTACAACAAATAAGATAAATTACTCTTTTCTTACTATATTAGTGGGGGTGGAGGTTTAGTTACTGAGAAACAAAATAAGTTGTCGGAAAGGATTAGTCTGTCTGCAGGCCTCTGGAAGATTATTCTGAGATTGAATTTTGAAAAAAAACCCATTGTTAATCATTTTGCTACTCTTGACCATATGTAGATAAAATTGATATTGGCAACTAAAACATCCATATATCCAGCATTCATGCTGCATCTAAACATAAATTTGGTATAACCAATGTTATAAAGGATCTAAACTAAATTATTAGCCTATTTCCTGCAAGGGAACAACTGGGAAAATATTTATATAACATTTATTGCTAGACTTTTGAAATATGTATTCCTCTGTGAAAGCCAATTGATGTTAACTAGTTGAATAGAGCCAGAATGCTAATCACTATCTCCTTAACCATGAAGGAAAACATAGCTACTCCTCAGAGTTCCCTAGCACCCTGAGAGAATGACTCAGGCAGCCTAGCTATGGGAAAATATGTTCTCTACATGTGGAGGTTTGTCCAGGGCAGCCTCAGATGAAAAAAGCTCAAGATTTTTCCGCTTATATCATGGTCTCCCACTGAACATCCTGAATAAAAGAGTTCAAGGTTCCTCAAGAATGAATGAAGCAAAAGAAGATAAGGTTGATACCTCTGCATACAATCGGGGAGCCTCTCCTTATATTTTATTTTTTTTAAAAACAACATTCACAGGGTAATAATCCCTGGTCTAGAAAAATTACTTTTCAGATGATTAAAAGAACTATTGTTGATCTTTGATGCATCATTGAGAACATCTACTGTATTTGCTAGGTGGTACAGTAGATGGAGCATTGGCCTAGAGGCAGGAAGACCTGAGCAGTGTGACTCTGAGCAAGTCATTTACACTGTCTGCTTCAGTTTCCTCAGTTGTAAAACGGGAATAATAATGGCTCCTATCTCACAGGACCATTATAAGGATCATGTAAGATAATTTTTGTAAAGTTCTTAGTAAAATACCTGGCACACATAGTAGGCACTTAATAAATGCTTGTTCTTTTCTTTCTTTCAAGATATGCACATAGAAAGATATATAGGCTATAAAACTCAGAATCAGCAAGGAAAATTAACAGAGAATGTAGAAAAATGTAGAGGATTAGGCTAAATACTCTCTTGCCTTAGGTGTGTATTATAGTTCCTAAATTAGTAAGAGTTAGTTTTCTCTTCTTGAACTTTGATCAAGCTAACTCCCTGGCTCTTTGATCTGGCTCTTCCTTAGAGCCTTTCTTTTCTAGACGACTCTTCCTCCCCTCCCCCCCCACACCCATGTTGTTTTAAGATTTTTATGAATGGCAACTTCCTCTTTTCCTCAATAAAGATCTCTAAATTCTCTGCTATAGTGGATAGAAATATTTTGTAATGGGTTGTTAAAAACTTCAACAAGTGACATTTATGAAAATAATAGTTGCAGAAACTTACCTACTTAAGTTATCAATATCTCTTGAGCCTGAGGATCCTTGTTTTTAAGCTCATACTTATCTTTCTTTGTCAGAATAATAAACTTTAAAGTAGCTAAACACTGTGTAATGTTAGCATTGAAGGAGCTGTTGCAAAGGAAGTGGAGAATCTACTAATAGAAGACTGCATCTTAGAATTTTGTATTTCCCTTAGTTCACTGAACTGTCTATATAATGCTCACTGTTTGTTAAATGAATGAATGCCTTTGCAGATTCTTTTGCTATCTTATAGTCTACCCAGATCTGAAAATTTGGGCAGTAGGAAGGGCCAAGAGGTACTAAAAGTAATACCACAACATTCCTCCATTCTTTAATCTTTATCTCCTGGAGATCCAACCACAAACAAAAAGAAAGACTGGGACTATCCAGTAAGTAATTGAATTCCCTAACTCTTCTTGCACAGTTTTGTGTTTTATACAGGGTCAAAACAAAACAAAAACCCTGAATAGTAGAAACACTAGAAGAGCAGGAGCTTTGGCTTTCTAAGCATCAAGAAATAGTCTTTAAAAGTTATAGCTTCTAAGTTCAGGAGATCTGAAGTCCATTTGTTCTTTTGTATCCTTAACACTTTTCCTTTATATCATTCTGTGGCATAGCTAGTTTACAAGCCCATTGGTTAATCAATTGAGCTCTCAGTTGATTATTAGGACAATGTTAATTTTACTTGCTAAAATCCTAGATGAATGAATGAATGAATGAATGAATGAATGAATGAATTAATGAAAAAGAATTTACTAAACCTTGCTAAGTGCAAAGGATTCTTTGTTCTTAAGTGTTAGAAATATACATTTTAAAAGCAAGACAGTCCCTGCTCTCTGCATCTCCTGTATTCCCCATTCTTTCCTTTGGCCTCACACTTGGACTCATGCCATGGCCTTCATTTGGTCTCCTAGCCTCATCTCTTTCCCCACTCCAGTCCGTCAGCCACTCTGCTACTCATACGTATGACTGACCTAATGGGTAACTCTAACTAGATCCGCATCTTATTACCTCTAAGATCACATTGGGAAGTCTTTTTTTTGGCTTTCAAGGCCCTTCATAGCTTGCTCCTTTCCCTAACTTTACAGTATTTTTTACATCTTGTTCCCTTCCAAGGACTCTCCAATCCAGTGATAGCCTGAAACATTTACACTAATTGTTCCCCATGCCTGGAGTTCCTTCTGTTTTCATCTCTTCCTCCTGCCTTCCCTAGCTTCCTTCAAGTCTCAGCTAAATTCCCTTTTTCCTGACTGCTGATACCTTCCCTCTGAGATTACCTCCAGTTTAATTTATATATCCTTATTTTTATATAGTGGTTTGCATATTTCATTAGAGTATGAACTTTTTGAGAGCTGCAACTGTTTCTGCCCTTTTTTGCATACAGTGGCTGGTACATAATAGGTACTTAATAAATACTTGATGACTTGACTGGAATTCACTTTCTCATTGGTGGAGACAGTAGTATGAATCAGATAGAAACACTTTGCAATCCCTGCATAATTGGTGTTTTTCTTGCAAAGTTCTGCCTGTAGATGGCAGTAGTACCAAAGAGTCAGAGATCTGAAATTTATACAGTCCAGCTCTTACAAAGGTGCTTAGAACAGTATTTACATGGAGTAAATAGTTCATAAAGACTTCTTCATTTATTCCATCTGTCTCTTGTCTTGTCACAACAGTCAAGTTGATATATTTTGGTTAAGTGTATCTTTTATGTTATATATGCTCTGAGTTTTAGTAAAATCCACTCATTTTGCTTGTCCTGGCCAACTATCATCAACTATGAAAAGTAGAGATGTGTCCTTGTAAATTAATTATGAAGTGACTCTCAAATGTTCTTGCAATGAGTTTTTCTGTTGTTTTTTCCTTTTTTTTATAATTAACATCTTCCTAGTAGAGTCTATTGTGCTGAAATTTGCATTTATAGGAATAGTATGATATAATCTAATCCAAAAGAAAAAAAGAAAATATCATGGATTGATATATCCCTAATGTTGATGTTTTTGTATTTAAATAAATTTCAAAGTGAGTTCATAAGTATGTTTGCATAAATGTACAAAAATGAAGAAGTTGTTTTTAAATAATTTTTAAAAATATATATGCAAAATGTAGTTTCTGATAGTTTTGCTGCATTTGATTAATTTTGTTTAATGGACAAAACCTTTTGCAATTGTGAACTCTATTGTTCACCCTATCTTCTCTGTGGCTCACTAGTACTTTAGTAATTTCCTTCAGGCCAAGAAAGAAAATATTACCTAGCCTAATACAGACCCTCAACTTCTCATTTCTGGCCTCCTAATTGTTCTCTTTGCCTCAAGTCTTTCCCGATGTTAATCCATCATCCACCTAGATGCCAAAGTGATTTTCTTAATGCACAGGTCTAATCTTGTCCTTCCCCTACTTGACATTTCAAGCTATTCACAAGCTGGTCCTAAGCTACTTCTTAGCCTAGTTTTACATACTTCACACACACTTTAGTTCAACCACATGGCCTTCTTACTTGTCCTCATACAAAACTCCATTTCTTATCTCATAATAATTACTCCCTTCTCAACCTATGCCTTAGAATCCCAAAATTACTTTAAGGCTCAAATCAAATAATGTGACAATACACACAAAATTCCATTTTCATTAAAATGGGGGGGAAAAAAAAGACTTAAGCCCCACCTTCTGTGAAGCCTTTCTTATTTTCCCCAAGAGATATTTTTTTTATTTTTAACACATTTTGCTTTATAAATCATGTTGGGAGAGAATAATCAGAGCAAAAGGTAAAAACCATGGAAGAGATAGAAAAAACAGGAAAAAAAGAAGTGAACACAGCATGTGTTGATTTATATTCAGTCTCCTTAGTTCTTTTTTTCTGGATGCAAATGTCATTTTCTCCAAAGTCTATTGAGATAGCTTTGGATCATTGGAGAACTGAGTTTTTTATAGTTGATCATCACACATTCTTGCAGTTTCTGTGTACACTATATTCCTGGGTCTGCTTGTTTCACTCAACATCAGTTCATGTAAATCTTTCCAGGCCTCTCTAAAATCAGCTTGTTCATCATTTTTATAAAACAATAATATTCTATTACTTGCATATACCACAACTAGTTCAGCCATTCCCCAATTTATGGGCATCTGTGAAGCCTTTCTGCCCCGTTTTTTTCTCCATAGCTGATGGGTGGTACTCCCCCTCCCCCCAAAAAAACTAACTAGTATTTTTGTATGTATTTTAATATACCTGTCTATGCACATGTTCTCTCCCATAACAAGCTTTTTGAGTGGAGGGACTTGGTCTTTGTTGTTTTTTTTCCTAGCACAGTGTCATATAGTGCTGCTTAATAAGTACATGATTTGGTTACTGCTTTTAAATTCTGGATCTGTCTCAGTAATTTAAATGATTTCCTGCCCCAAATATACATATTTGTCATTTTTTCTCTGACAGCACCAAGGTATCAGTTGAGGAGTACAATAATTGCTTAGCATAGTGCCTGGCACATAACGAGTAGGTAATAAATGTTTATTGACTGTTGTTTGTCCTTCGTTTTCAAAGAGGTCCAATGACATCATGATGTTGGATTCATGGTACAGTGTGTTCAGTTGTAGCATATCAGTCCAATAATTCCAAAGACCCAACTATAGATTGGGCACGAGTAGTCTGTTAGAACATTTGGGATAGAGATATCTCTAGATTTGTAGTGTTCACATTGCCTTTATGCTACTGCTGTTCTGCTTTGCTCTTGGAATATAGCATTTTTTTTGATGTAGCCATGCAGTGCTGGGCTGATAGCCCATATCCCAGAAATCTTGAGAGCATCCTCGTACTACTTCTTCTTACCAATGGGTGACTGCTTGCCTTCTTTGAGTTCTCCATAAAATAGTCTTTTAGGTAGACATACATCTGGCATTCAGGCTATGTGACCAATCCATTGGACTTGCTTTCTCCTTAGTAGAGTTTGAATGCATGATAGTTTGGCTTGATTAATTAATTAATTAATCTTCAGAATCTTCCTAAGAAAATGCAGGTAGAAGTGGTTCAGTTTTCTGGTATGGCATTGATAAATTATCTAGGTTTCTCAGTTTGGTTAGGCAGTCTAATACCTCTTCTCTTCCACACTTTCTTTTGGAGCTTTCCAAATGCTGAATTATATCTGACAGTGTGTACATCAACCTCATCATTTATGTGGCCATCCCTGGAAAGCATATTTTCTTTTCTTTTCTTTTCTTTTTTTTTAATTTGTTTTTCCAAATTATCCCCTCCCTCCCTCCACTCCCTCCCCCCTATGGCAGGTAATCCCATACATTTTACATGTGTTACAATATAACCTAGATACAATATATGTGTGTAAATACCATTTTCTTGTTGCACATTAATTATTAGCTTCCGAAGGTATAAGTAACCTGGGTAGATAGACAGTAGTGCTAACAATTTACATTCGCTTCCCAGTGTTCCTTCTCTGGGTATAGTTATTTCTGTCCATCATTGATCAACTGGAAGTGAGTTGGATCTTCTTTATGTTGAAGATTTCCACTTCCATCAGAATACATCCTCATACAGTATTGTTGTTGAAGTGTATAGTGATCTTCTGGTTCTGCTCATTTCACTCAGCAACAGTTGATTTAAGTCTCTCCAAGCCTCTCTGTATTCCTCCTGCTGGTCATTTCTTACAGAGCAATAATATTCCATAACCTTCATATACCACAATTTACCCAACCATTCTCCAACTGATGGACATCCATTCATCTGGAAAGCATATTTTCAAGGTAAATAAACTTATCTATAGCATTCAGAAATTCTCCATTTATTGTGACTATTGTTTTCACATATGGATGGTATAGTTCTTGCTGATGAGGACCTCTATTTTCTTGGTGTTGAAGCTGAACATCCAACTGAAGAGTTCTGAATTCCCTTAGGCTCCTCACCTGTATCTTCATTCTATTCCAGCTATTATTTACAAAGCTGGGATTCCACTGCTCGTACAAAAACTGGCTGAAATATTCTAAGTTATATGGCAAGAGAAAGTGATCCCCTGGAAGATTCAAGGATACCTCTAAATCCAAAGAAAAAGGAAATAATTGTCTTGTGATAATCATAAGAATTGGGAGGGGAAAACAGAATCATCTCTCTTAATCATTGCTATCAAGATTCTTACCAGAGTCATCCATAATAATTTGATCCTTCATCTGGAAAATGGTCATTTATCCAAGAGTCAGAGTAGCTTCAGAAAGGGCTGAGGAACAGTCAAACTGGTATTTACAACTCTAGAACAAATGCTACAAGCAGAACAGAGCTTTGTACTACACAACATTTATCATCCTGACCAAGGAATTTGATCAATGTCAGTAATGAGGGCTTTTGGAAGATCATGATGAAATTGGGTCGCTCAGAGTAGTTAGTTCTTAAGGGTGTGCTTACCTGGTTCTGGCTAATAGACAATGTCCTCATGCTTTACCAATGGAGTGCAATAGGACTGCATACTTACTCTCATGTTTTTTAGCATGATTTTTTCATTGATGATGTGCAACACCTTCAATGAGGATGAAAATGATGTCTAAGTGAGCTGCACATTAATATTAAATTATTTAACTTGAAAAGGCTACAAGCAACACTAAACTGGAGGGAGATTTGGTTACCAGCTTTTTGTGTGCAGATGATTGTGCACTCAGTGCAGCCTCTGAAGTTGAGATATATCAGAGTATGAATGGATTCTCTACCACTTGTTTATTGACTAATCAATTGACAGAAGGTGTCTTGTAAGTGTTCACTGAATGAATAAAAGTTTATTTAATTCTCTTTCTTGGTAATAGAATAATATCTTTTGTTGAACAATTCCAAAATGCTTACAGATCTGGCCACTCATGATTCTGCTAGCAAAACTTTCAGAGCTTTTAAAGTGACAGGATGTAGTTACAAAACAAGCAAAGATCACCTAGGGAAATCATTGGTCATCCTTTTTCACTATATGAGATATTATGGGAAGTGTCTATGTCAACTAGGTGGCACAGTGGGTAGAGCACTGGACCTAGAGTTAAGAAGATCTGATTCAAATGTGGCCTCAGACATTTATTAGTTGGGTGACCACAGGCAAGTCATTTTCTCTTTGTCTGCCTCAGTTACCTCACCTGTAAAATAGGGAACATATACTTACCACCCAAAATTTTTGTTATGAAAATTAAATGAGATATTTGCAAATCACTTAGCATAATATTTGACTCCTTCCTTCCTTGTCTTCTTCCCTCTTCTTTGTCACCTCCTATCCTTCCTATTCACTTCCTCTTCCTTCCTCCTCTCCCTTCCTGTATCCTTCCTTCCTTCCCCCCATTTTGTAAAAGTTATCATTAGTAATTTCTCTGACAGACTCCTGTATTCCATCTGTGAGTTTTTAAGTGTGTGTATATGTATATCTGTGTGCGTATATATATATATATATATATATAAATTTTCATTTGCAGTGAATGAAGCAAATGTCACTCAGCTGGGCTCTGGGGGGCACAATAAGCAGAAATGAGAACAGCCCTTCTTCAGGGAGTTCACATTTTACTAGAAGATTCAGACAGATAAATAAACTCAAGATTGTTTAAGGAGGGAGAGGTCATTAGTAGAAGAGCTAAGAAGGGTTTCCAATTGAAAGTGACACTTGAGTCAAGCCTTGAATGAAAATTTGGCATCTAAGAAACAGAGATGAGGAATGAACACAGTGCACGTAAGAAAAGCACCCTGTGCAGAACTACTGGAGCAGAAAAGGGGGTGCCAGATTTTAGGGAACAGCAAGAGTTCCAATGTGTTTGAAAGGGAGTTAAATGAAATACTCTAGGAATAATACAGGCTGGAGCGAGGTGGGAAATTTTGAGCATTTGTATTTTATTCTCAAGGCATTCTCTATGGTTTTAGGTAAAATGTGTCTACAAAAACTCAGTTGCTGAGCGATTTCTTGCAGAGACTCCACAATAATAAAAAGAGAGAGTGGGCCCTTTTTATCACAGTAGTACCCCTCTTAATGGAGAGTCAGAGCTTGGTACCCTTGGGTTTCATAATAGTTTTCACATTCCCTTGAGGAGAGGCTGGACTATAGAAGTCTGAATCAATGACTTACCACTTCAGTGTCTGCATAATGTTCCAGCCTGTAGAGGAAGCCACTTGAGGAACTGACGAGAGAAAAGGCTTATGAACGATGATGAAAGTCTGAGTTTTTCTTCCAGCCTCCCTCCCTCTGTCCTGCCTTTCCTGCTCTGGATTCTCTGCCCCTTTGGGCAGTTACAATGGCCAGTAATGCACATAGTCTGGCCCACAGCCAGGACTCAAGTTTTGTCTCTGGCCCTCTTCTTTTGAGTCTTTGAATACCTCCTGTTCTCTCTGGGGAAGACCTAGCTCACTGGAAGAGAGTAATTTGGAAGATTAAATGATTATTAAATTAAACAAAATTTGTAATAAAAATAAAAAGTTATATTTCTGTAATAATAATGGCTAGTATTTACATAGTGCTTTAAAGGTTTATAGATGTTTCATATATACTAACTCATTTGATTCTAGCAACAATTCTGTGAGGATCATACTAATTTTACAGATGAGGAAATTGAGTCAGATAAGTGATTAGTCCAGAATATGATAATCTGACACCTGATTTGTACTGGTTTTTCCTGACTGGTAAGTTCCACATCTATATCTACTATACCTTCCATCTAGCTGCTATGTGGCATAGTAGATAAAGTGTTGGATTTGGAGTTTGGAAGATCCAAATTTGAAGTCTGCCTCAAGCATTTACTAGTTTTATGACTTAAGAAAGTCATTTGAACTCTCCCAGCCTCAATTTCTTTATTTATAAAATAAGGATAAGACTAGCACTTTTGTTGTTTACTTCTTATATCCCCATTTGGGGTTTCCTCTCCAGAGTATATCTATCTCTGGATATAGATATCTCTAGATAGATATAATTTCTCCCAACATATATGGATACACCCTTTAAAAAGTGAGATTAACACACCTATACCAGATTTCTCATGGTACTGTTGTTATGAGGACCAAATAAGATAAAAATAACCATCTCATCAATACAGTATTCTCCTAACATGGGTAATCATTCATTTTATGCTGTATTTTAGATTTTATTTTTATGTTATTTTTCCTCATCTTTTATTACTTGGATCTACCCAATTTTTCACAAAACTTTTCTAACTTTCATAATGAAATTGTTTTTAAAAAAACAACAAACATTATATAAGTAAAGCTCTAATATATAAACTAGCTTTGGTAAATCTACTTGTGCAATAGTCAGGTTTCGGAGTTACCAAATGAAAGATTTTCATATTTCTGATTTTTATCACATGTTTAATTATCCAAAATTGTGGCCTACTAGTTTAAACCTGTATTTTAGCCTAGGACAGATGTTCTGTTTATGTAAAAGGCATTCAATGTCTGTGTTGCTTTTATTATTATTTTAATATTAATGCATCTTAGTGACATGGTTTTGTTTAGACTATTTTTCAATATCTAAGAATTTTTTCTGTTCTTCTTTTTTAACATTTACAGATTATAAGCACACCACAAAGACTAGCCAGTTCTGGAAGTGTTCTGATTGGGAATCCTTATAGCCCTGCACCAGCAATGGTCACTCAGACACATGTGACAGAACCCACTGGATGGGTTCCAGGGTAAGGCCTTTTTTTTTTTTTTTTTTTTTTTTTTTTTTTTTTTTGGTGGGGAGAAAGAACGATTTCTCATCAGTTTGTTTAATTTTTTAGCTTTTTTGTTGAAAGTACAGGTCTGACTTTTTTTTGGCGTTCTTTTCCAGTCTTATTTTATGTCTCTTTAGTGCCTGTAAACCCAAGAATAATGTTCCATGTGGAATCATCAATCTTTTAAGCAAAATGTGCCACAACATACTTGGGTGATTTTGCTCCTCTTCCCTCCTTTGCAGCCAAAGACAAAAGTGAGCATGTTTGTGTTCATAAAAGAATCTATTGTGTAATTTTTCATCCGCATATATCCTGATTAGTTAATAGAGCATCACCCAGAGTGTTACGCAAGTAACTGAAATAATTTTTCTGTCTCTGCAAGTCAACAGTTACCAAGAAACTAATAAAATCATTAGTCATCTTAGATAAATGTAAAACATATTTTTAACTCATTGGACTTAGTTGTTTAAAAAGAAGTTACATATTTTCATTGATGAAAAGTCAGATTTTTGAATTGTTGTTTTCTTCTCTGGACATTTCCATTCTCTATTCTTAGTATCATTGGATCCTGACTTTAGTACTTAGGGGACTTTGGATATCATCTGGTCCAGCCTCTTAATGGTGTGAGGAGATGACATCTCTTTTCCAGAGCTGGGGTTTGGATATGGGCCTTGGGACTCTAGTTCAGGGCTCTGAATACCACACTGTGTCAGAGCAACTGACAAAGGAATTAGAAAGACATGCAAATGAAAGTAAACTTCTCAAAAAGGTTGCCCTGGTTTGGGGGCTGTTTTTTTTTTTTTTTTTTTTAAGACATTGGAATCTGTTAGTATTTATTATAAATTCAAAAACTCTACGATGTTTTCTTATATGGGCAAAAAGATAAAATCTTTCACAACAGTACTCTTTACTTATTCTCCCCTCTTCAAAATTCAAAGGGTTAAAGAAATGGACCAGAATTCAGTTCTTGTCAGTTCCTAATGGAGAATTCTATTCCTGGTTTAATCATTCATTTACCTTAGATTACTGATTACTTGGTAAGAACTTAATAAACATTGGAATTAAGTGATTCATACATTTATATGTATTAATTATACAATACTACTAATCATGTTGCAAACCTGATGGAGATCATTATAAATGTGAGATTTTTTATTTTTTTATATCATACTGAAGGATCTTTTAAAAATATAGTAACAGGGTGGGGTGAGCAATCAGAATTAATGTGGACAGGGTCCCAAAGCTCTTAAGTGTCAAATGTCTGAATTCAAATTGATTTGAACTCAGGGCCTCCTGACTCCAGAGCCAGTGCTCTATATCCACTGTGCCACCTAACTTCCTTTTTAAAAAGTTCACAGTTGGTTAAACCAGCATTGGTTTCAGAGGACAGATGATGGGAGAGGAAGAGGAATGAGCAAGTGTCTATATTCACTACTTACTGCCCTGTCAGACAGCATTATTTGGTGACTTGATTTTCTTGATCTCTTTTTTTCTTGTTATAAAGGAAGATTCCATGATGATGAACATGCTGTGAGATAAGTGTGTGTATTTATTTTAAGGCATCAATAGAGAGCAAAAAAATTTCCTTTATAATGAGTTTTAGATACATGGTTAGTAAATTAGACAGCTGAAGCCATTCTTCCTACTTTTGGGGAAGCATTTGATAGTTTGAATTTAGAGCTTAAAGTTTTTATTATTAAAATTTATTTGTTTATTAAATATTTATTATTAAATAGCCAAATGCTATTTATCATATTTCTTAAAAACTATATTCACACAAAAATCATAAGTGATTTCAGAGTCCTAGAAAAGTTTTGTTTTTCAATTCTCTGATTAAATTTTCTTTATATAATTTTTATTTTGTACTAAAGTGGAAGTGTCAAATTTGGAAGACTACCAGGGGTAGATATACTATTCATTCTAGTCATGACCCAGAAGGGGGTTTTGCATCATCCACCACATAAGTTATTTCCCCGAGGTTTGGCAAGTATTATTATATCACAGGCCAAGTAAAAAGATCACTATTTAGTGAAAGTTTCCCTTTTTCCTTATAAACCTCTATGGTATTTTCCTTCCTCAAGATTTACCAAACCCATTTCAACCTGTGAATTCATTATATAGCATTTTCTTGATTCATATACCATGGTTTTTACATAACACAGTTAAAAGATTTTTTCCATAATACTCTCACATGCTAAATTTTGACTGAAATGCAGTCATTCAAAAATTTTCCCTTTCAATTCTTTTTTTGTACTTTCATTTATATAATATATTTCATTTGTCCTAGTGTTTATTTACTTGTTTGTTTAAATAAAATCTGAAATGATACAAGGACAAAATAAATTTTCTACCAAACTTAGTTTAGTTATATCAATACATATGTTTATTTTGCTTCAAAAGAAACAGGTAATTTTTTTTTATTCTTTTAAAATATTATCTCTTTTTTCCCCTTAGGGATCGAAAACGTGCTAGAGAGTTTATAGACACTGGTTTTTCAGAAAGGTGAGTAAAAGTGTAGGGGAATATTTAGGGTATGAAGGTATGGTAGGTGGTAGAGATTTGGGAGCCTAGAATGGAGCCCAGTCTAGACTTCAGAAGCAAACTAAGGGTAGAGAACTGCTCTTGTTTCCATCGTTGCTGCTTTCCTAATGGAATAGCTTGCCCTCCTCTCTGAACACATGCATTGCATAGGATGGTAGAAATATCAATAAACTCAGAGTTTAGCCACCTCTTAGCTCACATCCTGGATCTGTCTTGGGGGAACCATTGAATCCCCCTGAGAATTGTCTTCTTCATCTCTAAAATATGGTTAAGAATACTTCTTCCACCTATCTCATACAATTCTTAAGAAAGTTTTTCCTAGGCCACAAATTGCCATATGAGCTAGTGTCATTTATTTTACAGAGAACTATTAACAGTAAATCGCTCTTCTAAATGTGAGAAAGTTGAGAATTAATGATATACAAAATAGACGTAATAATTCCTCTTTTGGTATTCCACATATATATTTTTAGATATTTGAAATATAGCAAAATGTTAAATTTTTTTTTTTTTTTATAATTCTTCTATACATATTTCCACACTTATCATGCTGTACAAGAAAAATTGTATCAAAAAGGAAAAATAAGAAACAAAAAAAAAAGCAAGCAAACAAGAACAAATGAAATATATATGTTGTAACCCAATTCAGTTCCCATAGACTTCTTTCTGGATGCAAATGACTCTCTCCATCACAAGTCTATTGGATCAGAATTTGAAAAGAGCCACATCCATCAGCGCTGATGATCATCATATAATCTTCTTGTTGCTGAATACAATATTCTCTTGGTTCTACTTATTTCATTTAGCATCCTTTCATGTAAATCTCTCCAGGCCTTTATGAAATCATCCTGGTGATCATTTCTTAAAGAACAATAATATTCCATAACATATATGTATCATAACTTATTTAGCCATTTCCCAACTGATGGACATCCACTCAATTTCCAGTTTGTTGCCACTACAAAAAGGGTTGTTATAAACATTTTTACAAAATGGCTCCTTCTCCCTTTTTTTATGATCTTTTTGTGATTCAGACGTAGTAGAGACACAGCTGGATTAAATGTTAAATTTTTTTGATGGGAAAATTTCCAGATTCCATTATTCCTCTTCATTGTTCTTTTTTTTTTTTCTCCTCCTCTTCCTCCTTCCTCCCCTTCCACTTCCAGTTGTGTTCAACTCTTCTTGATTCTGTGGATCATACTGCCCATGGGGCTTTCTTGACAAATATACTGGATTGTTTGCCATTTACCTCCAGAGTGGATTTTCTTTGCACCAAAGGTGACATGACTTGCCCAGAATCACATAGTTAGTAGATGTCTGAGGCTAGATTTTAGCATCAGTCTTCTTGACTCCAGGTCTAGTGTTTTTTGCACTGAGACAAGTAGCTACCTCCATTATACTTCTTCTAAAAAAGGATATGATGCATAATTTGATCTTTTTTTGATGTCAGAAATATCATAATACATATGTATCTAAGACATGGCATAGTGCTGGGCATTTTTCTTTATTATATAGGAGATGTTTTCTAAGGCTATCGGGATGTCTAGGGTGGTTGGTTCATACTCTAAATGGTATCTAATGATGTGCTTTTTTAGTTTTTTGGCTTTTTTTCTTTAGAATTTTTGTTATTGGTTCTTTGGGTTCCTTTTTTATTGTCAGCTATGGTTTCTTTCTCCTGTCATTGTACAAAGTCCTTGTCATATTTTTCATTGTAGCACCTAAGCTTCTGTTATCTGAGATATCAGAAAAATGTCTTTATCACAAATATGTGTTTAAAAGAAAGCGTAAATTGTCAATAAATGAAAGACTAAAGGGTTTTCTTTTGAGTACATGCTAAAAACTCTAGTGCAGAGACTTGGACATCTATTTTGGTGTTCAGTAGCCATTTTTTCTTTTCTGTTTCTTAGTTGTGTTTTGGAAATTGAATAAGAAAGCAGCTAATGTAGTTGGTTAAATGATGTTTGCCTCTAATGTGGATGCCCCTGTATCCACATTACAAGGACTTTCTAACACTAAAGCTTTATTAGAAGAAGAAGGGAAATTCCTCTTAATGTAAGGTTGAGTGGACATTTCCTGTGTGCCAGACACTTTGCTAAGCACTGGAAATACAAAAAAAGGCAGAAACTACTTGTTGCTCTTTAGGATCTCACAGTCCACCAACCAGAAATAGACTGATGAAGCTGGAGGAAGGCACACTGAGCAGGCTCCTGGCAAGCTGGGAAAGCCAGAGGATGAAAATGAAGAAGACCAGATCTCCGCCACCCCCCTTCTCCCTATTGTCTCCTCCCAGCCATCGGGGAGACTCAGGGGAAATGCTTCAAGTTCAGAGTGTGCCAGGAGCAGGAGGAGAGACCAGGATCACTGAATTACAGAATTGGGGGTAATATCTGGGAAGACTAATAATAGCTCTTGGCTAACATTTATATAATATTTTTTAGGTTTGAATATGTTTTACAAATCCTCATTTCATCCTTACAACAATCCTGGGAGATAGATACTGTTGTTATACCCAGTTTATAGATGAGGAAATTTGAGGCAGGCAGAGGTGAAGTGACTTGCCCAAGATCACTGTTTCTGGGGTTGGATTTTATCTCAAGTCTTCTTGGCTTCAGGTTCAGTGCTCTATCCACAGAGCTACCAAGCTTCTTCAAAGACTAGAAAGCAGAAAAAAGCCAGATTATGAAGGACTTTAAAAGCCAAACAAAGGATCATATGTTTAATCTTAGAGATCACAGAGAGCCATTACAGTTGTTGTTTTTTTGTTGTTGTTGTTGTTTTTTTTTGAGTGAAGGGATTTCATCAGACATGTACTTTAAGGTCAGTTTGCCCTCAGGGACTAGAAGATGGACTATTGGGAGAGACATGAGATAAACCTCCCACCTTCAGGCTCTAGCCAGGTTCCAATCCAGGTGTGAGTTGATGATTGGGGATGGGGTGGGAAAGTGGCAGTATCAGAAGTGAGAAGGGACATTTTGGAGAGACATTACAAAAATAGAAGTTACAGCACTGGCAACTACACTTCCAGAGTCCATTCTTCCTGGACTAGATTGGAGGAGGAAGGGGAGGGAGAGTGAGGAATCAAAGATGAAGCCAAGTTTTGATCCTGAAAGACTGGAAGGATGGTGGTGACCTGAGGAAGAACAGAAAAGTTAGAAAGAAGGGAGACTTTGGGGGAGAAAGTGAGTTCATTTTTGGACATACTGAATTTAAAATGTTTATGAAACTTGCATTTTAAGATATCTGATACTCATTTGGTGATAAATGAAACCAGATTCTGGAGAGAGGCTAGGGCTGGACAAATAGATCTGAGAATCCTCTGCATAGAGATGATTGTTTGTGTCCATGGGAGCTAATGAGATCACCAAGTGAAGGAAAAGAGAGCCTTAGAGAATGACCACAGTTAACCAGTGCAACCTAAATGAAGGCGAACAGCCTAGAGAAAAAGGTGATCACTACTGTCAAAGGCTATGGATAGTTTAATAATAAAGTGTGCAGAAAGACCATTATATTTAGTAATTAAGAAATCATTGGTAACTTTGGAAAGAGCAATTTTAATTGCATGACAAAATTGGAAGCCAGAATGCAAGATAGTGAGAGGCCCATGTAGTTAGCAAAAGTCAAATCAGCTCTTGAAATGAAATTTAAGTAATTTCAATAGGTGGTACCTTTATATAGAACCCAGCTTAATAAGGAAATAAAGTTTTATCTTATTTTGTGGGAAATTCCTATTAAATAGTAACATTCAGCTCAGGTCATCTTTTTCTTTGCTTATAATCATTTTCTAATATTGAATTAGTTTTAAATAGGATTTTTCTTCCTGTATTCCTGTACTATCACTTCTTGTATTTCATATCTGAATCAGCCACAATTTAGAGCAATGCCATTTAAGAATACAGGGAATGCACTTTTAATATTGCTAGTAAAATTATTTTTAAAAATATAGAAAAGAAATATTTTGTTCAAGTTTCCATTAAGGAATGCCTACCTGGAAATGCAGAAACTCAGAATGCTGCCTCATCATTATCTGTTTATATCACACACACACACACACACACACACACGCATGTCCACACACATATGTGCACAACCATACGCAAATACACATGTGTACCCAGAAATACAATGCAGTGCACACAAAGCACATTCATACATAGACTGCGCACACACATGCCTTTCATTATTCAAATAGAAGAAATTATTTGGGGATAGTTAAATATATCTTATCTTCCACCCAAGCCCAAGCTGTATGTCTTCAGTGGTATAATGTTTCAATTAATTCTATTGACAGTTTAAGTTTAATATATTTAAAAACTACATTAATTATCTTCCCTCCTAAACTGTTTCCCACTGTCACTGGCACTAGTCACTTAACTTAAAACTTAACAGTAATTTTTGATTCAGTCCTTTTTACTTTTACCTCCTTAGCCTTATTCAGCAAATCACCAAATCCCAAATGTTTCAGTATATCTCCTGTATGGCTACTTCTTTATATCCACCACTCCTGTTGTCTGAAGTGCTATTCTTGCATAATTAGTAAAAAAAAAAAAAAAAAAAAAAAAACCTGGCTTATCCATCTCTAATCATTTTCCCTCCCTCTTATCCCATATATTGCCACCAGCTTACTCTTCCTAAAACATTATTCCCTTATGTCAGTCTCTTGTTTGAATACTCCATTGCTTACCAGATAAAAACCTGAGCTTTCTTGCAGCGTAGGCATTTTAAGTTTCATTGATTTTGTTCCATGGGAAATCTATATAATATTTGATGTTTCACAGTCTACCTGGGAGTTAGAACTTGAACAGATCCTGGAGATCAAGGCCATTCTCTTTAGTACTAAACTCAAGAAATCACATCTAATACTGTTACTTAAAACATTTTCTTGGACATGTGTGATTACCCCAACTAACTTAATGCTCCCCAGTATGGAAAGAGGATGATTTGGAGTTGTATGCTGCTATACCACCAGCACAGTGCCAATGAATGCTTTCTACTCCTTTTGTGAAATTAATACCACTCTGTTAGATAACAATGTAGATAACAACAGAAATTCCTTTGCAGCTACCAATTCTGAAAATGATTTTTCCTCCAAATCAAACCTTTGTTTTTGTCTTTATGTTTATTTTTCATCATTGTAACTGATTTTTTAGAGGTCATTTTGCCTTATTCTGTAGTATTTTCTAGATAAAGATCTCCCTTTGTGGTAACACACTGACTTTTTTGTTATTCTATTTTATAATGAGGGGAAGTGAGTCAGCATTTCATAGTAAAATAGCTTTCTTTAAAAATGCTCCTATCTTTCTGAACAGCATTTTCCAAGAATCTAAAGTCTACCTTGTATATTTAACATAACATTCAGTTTCCTACCATCATTTTTATCCAGCTGCAGGAAACTGAATCAATGTAATCTTAGAGTGTTTTAGTTTGCCACTTGGTATCTCTTACAGTGTTCTTGTCTACTTCTAGTAGTATGTGTATATCAAAATGTACAATGGATTTTAAAGAGTATAACAGAAAATTTTTGAATAACAAAAGTAATTTCAGTTTAAGCTTATTTTTATATGTGAAGCGCTAAATGTTGCATTTTGAGACTAATATATCTAATTATTCATTATAATTATAGGAAAATGAAATCAAATGATTCAAGAATTTAATTTTAGTAAAGAATTAGGAAAATCTCTGAAACCATTTTAACACAATTATTTAGTGATAAAGTGGACCCAATACAGTTTTTTGCTATTTCCTTCCCCTGCCAACCTCTTTGGAAGAGTGTTACTAGTAGCAAAATAAATAAATTAGAATCATAGCACATTCCTTGAATACTAGAGAATTTGCCACATGTTTGACCACCATGCAAGGATACTTTGCTTATAGATTAAACTACAGGTCATAGATTTGACTATTATTTTCCTATTATCTTGCAGAAGTAGATATCCTTTCATTCATTATCTGTAAATGTTGTTGTTTATGTGTTTTGCAGTCATGTTCAACTCTTCATGATCTCTTTTGGGGTTTTCTTGGCAAAGATACTGGAGTGGTTTACCATTTCCTTCTCCAGCTCATTTGACAGATGAAGAACAGACAAATGGGGTTACATGACTTGCTCAGATTTGAACTTAGGAAGATGAGTCTTCCTGGCTCCAGATACACTGTATCACATAGCTGTCCTTGCCTTTATATATCTAATATTAATACAGATGCTTGGCACATAATAGACTCTTAATAAGTACTGGTTGATTGGTTGCAAATGTGTATATAGACATAAATATCTATGTAAGTGTATATTCGTGAATACAGTCTAAGACTCCAAAAATGTTCACAAGTAGTCTTCCCTGTCACCATGACAGGATAGTAGGGAACTAAGGAGAAAGTGACTGTGTAAAAATAACTTTCTTTCCTATATTGGAGTCTCTAGTAGCATTTTCCTATGTATTAACTATCAATAGGTAATCATGATGTGTCACAAGACTTATGTGAAAATCAGTTTTATTGCAAGAGAAATGAAGATACATGGGAATCCCAAAATTCCCAGCCTTTATAGAAGTTTACATTTTAATTGGGGGGAGGGGGCATGAGGCAATTTGGGGTTAAGTGACATATCCAGGGTCACACAGCTAGAAAGTGTTGTGTCTGAGGCTAGATTTGAACTCAGGTCCTCCTGACTTCAGGGCCTGTGCTCTATCCACTGCGCCACCCACCTGCCCCATTTTTATTATTTTTATTGTTTGTCCTTTTTTCTCCACAAGGACCATGACATTAGGGAGGTGATATCATCATATGTAAGTAAATTGGATTGAAGAGAGGGAGGACTGGGCAAGGTCATCTGCCTCATTCTGTCCTCTAGAGTCATCTGGGTCCAGGGGCAACGTATAGATCAGGATGAAGTTTACAGTTTTTATATGGAAGATCAAAGGGAGGAGGGGATACCAGGAAAAGGCATGATATGGGAGGGAAACGGTGTGCAAAGGTGGGGGAAAAAGACAAGATCACTCTCTGGGAAGGAGGCAGGTAATGGCAAAAGCCTCCTTCTTTTCCCTTGGGAATTGGTAGACTATAAAGATATAAGAGTCTGTTTATCTGCACAAGACTCCAGCTGCACAGGCTTTATTGCAGACTGGCTGGCACCTGGCTGGCCTCTCAAGGACACACAGGGAGTCCAGCTTGAGATGCAATAACAAATTGTGTCAATTTGGAGGGAGTTTCATTCCTGACACATGCATACCCTGGGTCCAGTGTTTCTAGAAGGTATGGCAACTCCAAAAGACAAGTTCCGAGAGCTCCTTAATAGCCCTTAACACAACTGACTCACAAATCTTTCTAATGGAAACTTAGAAGGTGAAGAAGAGTCCCAAAGAGACAAAAGATCCTGTATTACAATGACATTTTAGAGAGATTTCACAGTAGCTACATTGTAGTATATAGAGAGAAGGCTTATTTTACATATAAAACTTGCTGGTTTTCCAACGTCACCTATAAGGAAGCCAGACTCAGGTTAGTTGTTAAGTTGAAATTGTCCACATTTACAGAAGAGTCAACTAAGACAACTAAGCATAACCAAAGCATTTAAATGACAAAATTATGTAATGAAGTTGAAGGACTGGTGATATTTGAATTATGGTCCTCCTAATGAGCATCTTTTCTATTATATCAACTGAATTTTTAAGTTGGATAAATTTAATTCAACAAACATTCATTAAGGCCCTCTTTTGTGCAAAACATTGTGCTCAGTTGAATGTCATTTTCTCATTCTTGGTAGTCCTCATTAGGACATTGCATATTAAGTCCAGATTGTTAATGGTTGTTCATCAATCACCACATATGGAACAGTCTTAAATCTCTATTCTGTTGCAAAACATTTAAAAATAGTGATAATAGCTTTTTGTTTTTCAAAATACATGCAAAGATAGTTTTCCACATTCACCCTTGTAAAACCTTGTATTCCAAATTTTTCTCACTCCCTTCCTTCCTTCTTATTTCTACCTCCCTTAGAAAGCATGTGCAGTTCTTCTAAACATAACAAAACACTTTTCATACTAATAAATTCAAACATAAGCCATTGGAAAAATATCAATTACTTATGGATAGGCCAAGCTGATATAAGATAAAAAATGATAATTTTATCTAAATTAGTCTACTTACCAATTAAACTGCCAAAAAATTACTTTAAATAGAGCTAGAAAAAAATGAACAAAATTCATCCATAAAAAGAAAAGGTCAAAAATATCAATGCAAAAAATAGAGGCCTAGCAGTGCCAGACTTAAAGCTCTATTATGAAGTAGTAGTCATCAAAACAACCTGGTCCTGACTGAGAAATGGAATAGTGAATCAATGGAATAGTTTTCAATAATCAATGGCTTTAATAATATTCTGTTTGATAAACCCAAAGACTCCAGCTTCTGGAATAAGAACTCTCTATTTGACAAAAATTTCTAGGCGCACTGGAAATAGTAAGTCACAAATTTAGCATAGACCAACATCTCACATCCCATACTAAAATAAGATCAAAATGGGTACATAATTTAGGCATAAAAGGTGATACTGTAAGCAAATTAATAGAGTAGAGGATGGTTTACCTATTGGATCTTTGGAGAAGGGAAGAATTTATGGCTAAAGAAGAACTAAAGAATGTTATAAAATACAAAATAGATAATTTTAATTACACTAAATTAAAATGGTTTTGCACAAACAAAACCAGTGTAGCCAACATTAGAAGGGAAGCAAAAAGCTAGAAAAGAAATTTTACAGCCAGTGCTTCTGATTAAGGTCTCATTTCTCAAATATTGAGAAAACTTGAGTCAAATTTATAAGAATAAAGTCATTCCCCAATTGATAAATGGTCAAAAGATACGAAAAAATTTCAGATGAAGAAATTAAATCTACTTAGGACCATTTGAAAGAATTCTCTAAATTACTTTTGATTAGAAGAATGAAAATTAGAAAAATTGGAAGAATGATAAATTTTGAAGAGGATATGGGAAAACTGGGACACTAATCATTGTTGGTGGAGTTGTGAACTTGTCCTACTTTTCTGGAGAGCAATTTGGAACTATGCCCAAAGGACTATGAAACTGTGCATAAATACCTTTTGATCCATTAGAGCCACTACTAGGTCTGTATTACAAAGAAATCATAAAAGAGGGAAAAGGATCCACTTGTGCAAAAAAGTTTGTAGCAGCTCCTTTTGTGGTGGCAAAGAATTGGAAAATGAGTAGATGCCCATTAGTTGGGGAACGGCTGAGTAAGTTATGGTATATGAAAGTAATGGAATACTAATGTTCTATAAGAAATGCTGAGCAGGCTGATTTCAGAAAAACCTGGAAAGACTTATATGAACTATGCTGAGTGAAGCAAGCAGAACCAGGGAAACATTGTAGCAACAAGATTGTTTGATGATCAACTAAGATAGACTTTGTTCTTCTCAGGAATTCAGTGATCCAAGGCAATTCCAATAAACTTTGGATGGAAAAGGCTATCTGTATCCAGAGAGAGACCTATGGAGACTGAATGTGGATCAACACACACTGTTTTCACCTTTTTCTTCTTTTTTTCTTTCTCATGATAGTTCCCTTTTGTTATGATTTTTTTTCTCCCAACATAACTCTTATGGAAATATGTTTTAAAAAAAGAATGTACATGTGTGTATGTGTATACATGCGCACACACACATATATAAAATCTAAAAAAAATTAAATAAAATTTAAAAATCTCTGTACTGCAAGTTGGACACTATTACCACTTTGAAGAATCTCAGATTTGTGTAGAAACTGGTAGTTTTACTCTGGTATCATGTTCTTGTTTTTAGAACATATGCTGTATTCGTTAACATTCTGTCTGTGCTTCTTTGAGCCACTTGCTAACAAAGAGCATATTTAATAACTTTCAACATTTTAGTTTAAAAAATCTTTTTGTGTTTTTTTCTTTTGATTCAGACTTCTACTTTTTTTCAATTATTATCATTTTGTAAGATTGCACTAATACAGAAAAACAATCAGTTATATCTTTATTTCTGTTTATTTTAGGAGTATAGTTATCTATGTCTAACACCTCTTAAATATACAACAAAATATAGACATTCTTAATTTGAAGAAATTTTTGCTTTCTGCCTTTAATAAAATGAGATAATATATATAAAGCATTTTGCAAATTTTAGGATATGTTAGTTATCATTAATTGAAATAAATATTCCTGAAACATAACAGGTATTTTGTAAACACTTGTTAATTCATTGAAATGCTTCTCTTTGAAGGAGTGGCTCATGATTGGCAGACCAGTCTTTAATAATTATCGATAAAGTTCACAATTTTTACTGCTTAAGTGCCTTGGAAAGAAAAAACAGAATAAAGAAATGTAGCCACTCTGTCAAAAAAAAATTATTCCAGGAGAATAAGATTGACTAGATAAATTAATCAATTTTTTTGTATATAAGTTTAACTTTTGTATATGTAATATATTTGTTCACTAAAACATCAATTTCTTTATATTTGTCCATTTTGTTCATATTAGAAAAAAATTGAAATAAGACTTTGTTGAATTACATACAAGAAGATATCTTCAGGTTTTATTGAAGATGAAAATATCTTTGATCAAATCTTAGTATCACATAACTATAGAATTTAAATCAAATTAAGTACTCTAATACTTTTAGATAGAACATGAGAACTTCTATCATCTCTAAAGTTATAGAACACTGGAAAGTCATATCTATTTTTTTGAAGATCTTTATATTTTGAAAGACACTAAAATAATGACTAAATTTAAAGAAAATATATAGATGTACATATATATTCAAATTTGTATAGATGTATATAAATTGGATTTAAAAGGTACATTTTTACTCAGTTGTAGGTATCAGAGAGACTTCAATAAGGATAGATTTCTCTAAAAAGAAAGTCATTCATTTTTTACCTAACATGATGGATTTCTTAAATTTTTTTTTCTTTATAGCAAAAGAAGCAAAAAAGGAGATAAAAATGGAAAAGGCTTGAGACATTTTTCAATGAAAGTATGTGAAAAAGTTCAACGCAAAGGAACAACTTCATATAATGAAGTGGCCGATGAGCTGGTATCAGAGTTCACCAATTCAAATAATCATTTGGCAACAGATTCAGTAAGTAGATCATAAACTTGACATTGTGTATGTTTATTGTAGTCAAAATATTATTTCCTTTAAAGTACATCTTAAGTTTAGAAAGTCATAAATATTTGAGAAATCTCCAGTTTTATTCTCCCTAATTTCAGTGGTCTGTATAATTTTTTTTAATTTTATAAAATTTAGTTATTCTTTTGAAATAAATATATATGTAATTTCTCCATCATATTTTTAGACAACCAAAAAAGGTGCCAGGAGAAACATTAAAAAGCCACCCTGAGATACTAATTATGGAAGTTCTGGCTGTCACTACTAGACTCTGGTTATACAAGCAAGATTATTGGGTATAATTACCTATCATAACCCACTGATGCGTAGAATCTTCCTCTTCACCTTGAGCCCTTGGATAGTGCCTTCTGCTGGGTGTGGAAGGGATGCCAAAGGCTTACTTCAGTGAGATTCATGGCAAGATGGGAATGTCTTAGGAGAAGTGACAATAATGGGAGCCCAAAAGGCTCCTAAGCATGGAGATAACTATAAAAGTTCTGACTTTAACTGAAGAGCCAAATACATGCTTGCTTGCATCCATCTATATATACAGATCAATGAGATACTGGTATTGAGTAGTTAAGTATTTGTTTCACAGAGTCATATCTTGCTTATCTCACCACTCTTAGAAACTCTAATTTAGGGTAGCTTTTTTAAACCTTGGATTCTGGTAGCAATTGCTCTGGGAGGATTTTGAATATTCTTGAGTATTAACTTAGAAATTCTTTTAGCATTACAAAAAATTAGAGAGCCAGGATTATGTCTTAGTCTAGCAATCTTAAATAAATCCTAAATGAGCACAAATTAAAAATAATTGACCACAAATTTTAAACATTTCTTTGCCATAAGAGCTTGCTCTCTTTAACAAAACGGTTTTGAAATCTATTCCTCCTCCTCTTCCTCCTCCTCCTCCTCCTCCTCCTTCTTTTTCTTCTTCTTCTTTATGTTTTTCTTCTTCGTGTTCGTCTTCTTCTTTTTGAGATTTGGCAAAAATTTTCACTGAACATTTCTCAATGGGCTTCATATTAGAAGATAGCAGCAATTTGGGGTACAGAGTTCAGTTTTATTTACCTTTCATGGCCCGGGGCTAGTGAGTGACCTCCAGATGAATTGAGGGAATAATCTCCAGGTCAATAATGGGTTCCACCTTCTTTTAAAAGCCATAAAATTTATATAAAAACAGCTTTTTAACTCCATACCCATAACTGGAGTTTGAGTGTATACATGCATGGAATTTCAGGAAGCCTCATTTTGTTTTTAGTCTTTTATTTTTATATGTCTGAAATTAATTTTAAATAGGATTTCTGAATTTAATCAATTGTCTTCTCAGAATATTGAATATATTTGTAGTAATACTATGAATAACAGCACTAGGATATGTATTTGGGACACAGCATCATCAAAAGTAATCTGAAATATAGTCTAGTAACAGTTTAACAAGTAGTGTACAAAGAAAAAAATGTTCAAGTTAGGCTTGTAATAAATTGAGAAGATGTTGGCATAAACTGAAAATCAGGTTTTATTTGAAGTTTCGGTACTGATTTGATGGATAAATTTATATTCACAGAAACGCCACCTAAAATCGTGTTTCTAGCATAGTTTGAACCTGAGCCCATCAAGGTTTAATCAACCATATCACTAACTTTAATTTCTCATAGAAGTATGACATTCATTGTCTTCTAACTTACGTCCTAGGCTCTCTGAATACACAAAGAACTGGTATCTATTTCATACTTTGGGTTTATTATATCCATTAACTGTCCACATATAGTAATGGCAGTTCTAGGTAATATTATGACTCATAAGCTAAAGAGAGTCTGTAATTAAAAGAACATGAGTCTAAATGAATAGACTATATTTCTAATTTTTTAGATTAATGTGTACTACCACATATATATATATATATATATAAATATGTAATATATACATCATTGCTACCATTCTTTGTATTTTAAATGTGCTTTAAAAATATCAGCCCATATTTTCAAGGTTAAGTAAAATAGCTTTGTGTGTTTGTGTGTGCAGGTATATGTATGGATATATTCACTGCTTATGTACCATATGTTTACAATTTTTTGCATGTATGTGAATACCTGCCTATAGTATACACACATTTCATAACCTCAAATTTGAGAAAAAAATTGACTAGAAGGAAATAAGTGCATTTTCCCTCACATATAGATGTTTTTATTTGTTAGTAAGTAAAGAACTATACAGTTTCGTTATAATGTTATTTATTTTTGATCCTACTGTCCTCTAGGAATATACAGAAATCTTTGCTATCCCTGAATGCTCAAATTTGAGTTTCAATCTCACAATGAACTTGACAATGTAAAAATAAAACTAGTCATCTTACTGGTATTCTTCTAGCTGTGGATGTTGAAAAGCACAGGTATTCTAGCTGTGATTGATAATCATCTTGTGGGGGACAAGACCACCGGCTCAAATAAATCAAATAAATCAAGGAGATTTTTCAAGGTAAAAGCAGAAAGGAATTTTATTACTATCGCATGAGAAAGAGTAGCTCCCTCCCCACAAGCAGTTAGGCAAGGAGAGTAGGACCCATTTAACAGACCAGGATTATATAAGGGCCTAGGTTAACACCCCCTATAGGCTGGACCTTTACCCTAATTAGTCAGGACTAATGACCTCATATTCTAAGTCATAAATGAGGAAAAATTTCTAACCCTATCACTTTACTAGGATTACTAAATTACCTTGTAGGGGAGTTTTAATGGCAAGGTAGCCCCAATTTAGTCTCACAAAGAAAGAGCCTATATGGTCCCATTCTTTGCAAACCACGTGATCTTTGGAAAAAGAGACTTGGGTCTGGGACACAGCCGACCTTCGACCTTCACTCAGTTCTTAGAACACTGTCTCCATCTTGTGAGACAGCTTTCACAGTTCACTTCATTCAATTCCCCCTCTCTTTTATCAGTTGAAACCTTCTCACACCAAAGTTTATGCATTTCTTCAACTTCCTGATCAACTTCTTCAGGGTCTGGCCTATCCTCTCAGCCTGCAGTTCTCATGCTTGTCTCTTAAGCACTATCAATCCCACTAATCCCATACTTTCTATCTTAATGATCTTGCAACAGACCTTTCTGAACCATATAGGTAATAATTTGCATCATACAGGGGGGATATAACTCCACTAAGGGCTATCAGGAGAAGCTCTAAAGCCTCTCTCCAACAGGCTCCTTTAAACCAATACCATCCAGAGGTGTTAAAAGGGGAGGTCCAGTTTGAATCAGAACATGTACAAATTTTCTGATGTCTTTGGTTATATCTTTTACCAAGGCAATAGTCAGTATTTTCTCCTGGGAACATAGTCTTTTCTCATGGGAATGTTAACTATGAAATCTCCCAGACAATTTCCTTCCTTCCTGGCCTTTCATTCTAATCATGTTGGATAATACAGATTGGGAATAGGAGGGCCCCACCACCTCACCAAGTGTTACAAGAATAGCCTTCCACAGACATCTTCTTGATTGGCATTTTCCTCTTGGACTCAGGTAGCAGGGCCACCTATCATCCCAACCAGTTATGTCCCCCATAATTTGAGTAGGTAACCTTTCACAAATAAAGAGGCCTACCACAAAAGTCAGCTACAACAGAAATGTTAAAATAAAAGACAAACATATGTACCTAGCAACAGATGGATGATTAAACCAATGTTCACCTACTTTAGGATGATTAGACCAATGCTTACTTACTTTAGCATATAATGACCACTTTTTTTTTTTTTTTTTTTTTTTGGAATTGTGCTTATAGCCTCTACTGACCACTTGCTCTGATTATAAAAACTTGTCATAAGAGAAAAAAAGCAGGGACATGAGAGCATTAAAACAGGTCCTTCAGGCCTTGACCTGAGAGCACATACATGACATAGGATAAAGCATCCTTAACTCAGTTTTACTTCAGGTAATTGTCTCAGTTTTTAATTAATCATGTAGTAACAATCCACCTTAAGCTAGCTCAGGTGGGTTCTTATTCAATAGAGCACCATAGAGAAACTGAGTCAGAAGGCTCCCACCTCAACAGAGGCCAAGGTCATTCTCACAATTTTGCCCAGATACTAACTTCCTCCTGTAACAATTCAAGATCACATTCTTCTGAGTAGCTTGTAACATATTTCTTTAGATGGTGGATGACTGGCTTAATGATCTATCAGGTAGTCATTTAAAACTCCAAATAATATTAGCTCCAGTCCAAGGGATTTTATCTCCAATAGCAAATCTCATTAATCAAAGCTTCAGATGAATCTAGCTCTCAAGGATTACATATTCTAAATAGGTATTGACTATGACTTTACATTGATAACAGTAAGAGATTCACCCTAGAGGGTTCATATCTTATCTTTCATATCTAAGTAAATGGTTTTAAGTTCAATATTACACAAATCATTTTGTCTTTAAAAGACTCAATACATTAAAAAATTCTAAATTGCATATTGTCTATAACAGAAAAATGTTCAAAGGGACAAAGGCAAAAACTATTTTTCTCAGAATCCCTTTAAATAATGGGTACAACTTTAAGATGAATCAATACAACCAATTAAAAATCATACGGAATAAAGAATATAATTTCATATAAAAGAACCTTAATAGAATTAACATTAATGATTTCTTCATTATAAAAAATGTTAATTCAACTTCGTCCAATTGGGGAGTTCCCTTTAAACTTTTTTAGAAATATAAGTAACAGGTACAACACTAATATTGTTGTAAGCACAAGCATTCCTCTCTCTCACCAAAACATTCCGAATTGCAAAGTCAATTTTAGAGATTATAAATTGTTCTTAATAGTCCATTCTTGAGGTCTTTTACAGGTCCTATAAGCCTGGTGTCCTAAAGCCTCCAGACTGTAGTCTCAGTCATCTATAAAGGCTGGTAAAAATCCTTCCCACTGCTGCTTCCAGGACTTAGTAAGCCCCACTCTTCTGCAAATTGTAAACTTTGAAGGTGTTGTATAAGTCAGCAATCCTTGTTTCCTAAGGGCTAAAAAAGGAAGAGGACACAGCCAGTATATAATTACTTAAAAACTTAGCCTTTGTTTTAAAAGAGAGCCTTTACCTTTTTCCTCCCAAATAAAATAAACCAGTTTCATATGAGCAAAGTCCTAGATCACTTCTGGGGCAGTTCTACTTCTTTAACAAAACAATAAGTAAACATTTGGTTCAAGGCAATTTAGTCTCTAACATTGATTTAGTAACCAGTTTCTTAAGAATCTTATTCCTTCTTTCCACTCTCCCAGAGGAGAGCATATGAAATTGCCACTCAATTTGCAATCCTTCCTCATTATTTCTTATAAAACCTTAAAAGTAAAATATATTCATTTATCAGAATCAATTATCTCTATCAAAGCATACTTAGGCTCAATTTGTTCCAGTGTTATTCCACTAACCCTTCTTAGCAGCAGAGCTCAGGGGAAAGCTTCCACCCAATCACCCTGTATCTCACTTCCCACTGGTGTCATTTTATTAAAACCTAACCTAAATATTCTGGAACCAAGCTCTCTCTCTCTCCAGGGGACACCTCCTCAATACCTTCTTATTTATCTTTTAGACATGTTACACACCTTTCAGATACAATTTGTTCTGCAATTACACACATCCCTATATGCCAAATTTTCTTGCTTTTACTTCTTTGTTAAAGGGAGAAAGCAAGACAAATTTTTTTTTAATAATTTAATTTTAATTTTATTTTATAATTATAACTTTTTTTTGACAGTACATATGCATGGGTAATTTTTTACAACATTATCCCTTGCACTTACTTCTATTCAGATTTTTTCCCTTCCTCCCCCAACCCCCTCCCCCAGATGGCAGGCAGTCTTATATATGTTAAATATATTACAGTATATTCTAGATACAATATATGTGTGTAGAACCAAATTTTTTGTTGCACAGGAAGAATTGGATTCAGAAGGTAAAAATAGCAATTTACACTCATTTCCCAGTGGCAAGACAAATATTAAGATTAATATTCTAATTAGCCTCAGATCAAATTTCACAAAATTTATGCCACATATCCAGCTGTGCCAACAAAATGTTAGAGCATAGCTTATACAATTTTTACAAATTACCCAATATATAATTTAGTGAGAAACATAAAGTACTAGAGAGCCAAAATTTTTAACTTAAAATCAAATCAAATTATAGGTATAAATTTCTAACAAGACTCAATATCAATGTACACATTTCTAAATTCTTATATCAGAATAAACAAGTTCACAATTTTAGCATGCACTAATTAATATTAATTATCCCCTATAATTTCATATTCAGAATTCTAGTGTAAACTTACACAATCTCAAAACTTAAGGTAGCAGAAAAGAGAAAACTTTCAAGTCCAACCACAGGGCTTTAAGAAATTGGCAGACTCTGGGGAGAAAGGGAAAAATTTGGAACAGAAGGTTTTGCAAGGGTCAGTGTTGAAAAAATTGCCCATGTATATGTTTTGTAAATAAAAAGATATAATTTAAAAAAAAAAAAAAAGGAAGAAAGAAATTGGCAGACTCTTAAGATCCTGGAAGAAGAGGATCTGGAAATTTGGATCCCTGTGTGTGGCTATAGGTCTGTGGTCCAGTGGCTGTCTCACATTCTATGGCAGAAATGCTGAGAAGTGGACCCTTATCAAAGATGTTGGGGCACCAGCACAAACCCCAGAAGAATTCAGGTCATCCAGGGACACTTCCTCAGCCTAGATAGATTCCATAAACCTGAAAGGCTTGGAAAAATCCAGAGAGGGCAGTTTTGTTTGTTTTTGTTTCCCCTTTGGTAGTTTCCCTCCAAAGGCTTTTAATAACATGTAAATTGGGCCTATTTAAAAACACAATCAACCAACTCAATTTAGCTGATAGGGCTAAGAATAAGCTTAAATCTTATTCTCAAAAACCCCAGAATCTGCTAAAATGTTTTTAACAGTTCTATAACTTAATTATTTTTGCAGACTCAAATTGGCCAGCTCTGGGTCCACAGAAATGTCATTTTTCATTTCATTCACATTTTTTTTTAAAGTTGGTAGCACACTGCTTTTCCATTTCCCCAAAAGCTCACAGATTCTCTAATTCCTTTTAGTTTATGCTCTTCTCATAAATACATATTAAGCTTTCTCACTAACTTTTCTGTATATATCAGTTAAAGATCTTATCTTTCCAAGATCATTTTCCTGATCTTTTCCAAACCAGCAACAGAAGCTGACTCCTCAGCTCTCACTCAGCTTTGAACACAGAACACAAAATACAAAGCAGACATACACAGAAACCGATTTTACAGACAGATTTAAGTCAGACATACTCATTTAGCCCCAGGAGCGGCCTCTCCATGCAGTGCAACAATATTTAATCATTTTCTGTGGAGGGAGACTTTTGGCTGAGCCCTCCCATTTTGAATATTTGAAAAGACTTTTCAATCTCCCACATCTAATTTCATGGAGTCACCTCCAGTCCCAGAAGGCCTATCCTGTCCAGAGCACCCCTCCAGAGTCTGTAACCCTCGACTCAAAAGTCTTCCAGGTTACACTTATGCTTTGGCATCCCATGCAGAAAGTTGCCTGCCTGCCATCCAATCCCAACCACTCGGGATTTATGTGGTTTTACTGACTCTTGTTTTGCCTTGAGTCTCTTCTCTTTGGGTCTCGATCTCGGAAGCAGAAAGGATCCAAAAGTTCACAGGTTTCCTAAAGCAAGGCAGGGCGTGGTCCTGCTAACTCAGACCATGCCCACTCACCAGGTCACATGATCCTGTATAAGCCCCCATACACTGTGTGGGACAAGACCATCAGCTCAAATAAATTAAGGAGATTTCTCAAGGTAAAAGCAGAAAGGAATTTTATTACCATCTCATGAGAAAGGACAGCTCTGACCCCACAAGCAGTTAGGCAAGGAGCAGCAGGGCCCAATTAACAGACCAGGATTATATAGAGGCCTGGGCTAATACCCCCTATAGGCTGGACTTTTGCCCTAATTAGTCAGAACAAATGACCTCACATTATAAGTCATAAATGAGGAAAAACAACTTTTAACCCAACCACATCTTTAGGATTGCTAAATTACCTTATATGGGAGTTTCGATGCCAAGATGGCCCCAACTTAGTCTCACAAAGAAAAAGCCTATATGGTCCCATTCTTTGTAAACCACGTGAACTCTGGAGAAAGAGACTTGGGCCTGGAGCACAGCCAAGCTTCGACCTTTACTCATTCTTAGAACACTGTCTCCATCTTGTAAGACAGCTTTTACAGTTCACTTCATTCAATCTTTAGTCAAAGGTTTTCTTAACCCTGAGTCACCTTTCAAGGATGATTTGGCCTAAAGAAAATCCGTGGTAGCCGTATCTACTTTATAGCATTTAAACAGCTTCCTACCAAAGCTTACCTACTTCCTTTCTAGATGTATGTTTTTATTGGTCAATGTTGTATAATCAAGTGTCAACTAATGCCCTAAAATGATTTGAAAGATGAAATATTTCCTCTTATTAATATTTATTGCTTATAGAAGAAGATATTATTGTGATTGGCTCTTGGCAGGTGTAGAAGACACACTTAATTTCCCATAAACTTTTAAAGTTAACTACAAATTTATAATAGTCTATCCAATTTTAATCTATAGTTTATAATACCTTGCCTTTACTTAACAAAATAAACAAATTATAATCCCCTCAAATGATTATATTTATTTGAGATCTTTCCTTATAAATAAAATCTTTACTGTTATAATTATTTTTAAAATGGTCTCCGTGTTTACTAGCTAAATTTTCACATCAGTATCTCTTTTGGTGGAAATAAAAAGGCCCCAATTTTTGTATTACATGTTACCATATTGTGCCATAAAACTTATAAATCTCACCTTTTCAAGTTTGACTAGTTTAATTATAAAATTATATACTCTCTATATTCATTGATAAAATGGAAGGACATCTGAATATATAATAAAGAAATAAAGAAATCTACTGCTTTCCATTAGTATGTATTATTTACAGTAATATCATTGTGAATTTTTATGTGTCTGATATTACATTTAACATTAATAAACTGCTTGTCTTATTTATCATTAAAAATAATCTGATTCTACTCTCTAGGAAAGAATTGGGTTGTTTGTTTGTTTGTTTTCAAAGACTTTAGTAAGGTTCATCATTTCTGTTAACCAGCCCATGATTTTTTTTTCTTTTTCTACTCCATGTATACTAACTCCCACTGCAGAGAATAATGGTATTATCCAGTACTTCACCAGAACCTAAAAGTGTAAATTCATAGCCTTTGACCCAGAAGTTTGACTTTCACCATCACTAGTATTTTTTAAGGTGATGTCTTGAGAAACTATTTGGCATTCATACAGCAGAAGTATATGCTTTAGTTGTTGGGCCTCATTTGCAAGTACAAAAGGAACAGATTTCTCATTATTTAGATACCTTTTGAAATCCATTCAATAAACTGATTTTTCCCATCCACTAAGTAACAATCTTGAGAGAATTAATGATGCTCCCCAAAAATGAGTGGCTTATTTCCTTCTTATCCATAATCAAGCCTGCTTTCTTTAAAAAAAAAAAGTATAAATATTTTTTCATATTTGTAACTCCTTTATTTCTTTCCACTTTTCCTACTCAGTGAGACACCATTTAAAACAAAGATTTAAAAGGAATGAGGGAGAAAAAGTAATTCAGAAAATCAACCAACACATTAGGCATGTCTAACAATAAATATACTATTCCATTTCTACCTCTTTAGCTATTTTAATTCCACAGTGTTCAGTTTCAGTTCTTCTGTTCTAAATGTATGGGTTATAGTCATTGCATGTAATATTTTTTCCTGGTTCTTCTTGCTTCATTTTGTATCAGATCACATAAATCTTCCATGCTTCTGTGAATTTTTCATGTGTCTTTTCTTACAGCACAGTAACATTTCATTGCATTTATGTATCACAGTTTGTTCAGCTGGTTCTCAGTTGATTGGTACCTACTTTGTTTCCAGTTCTTTGCCACCACAAAAAGTGCTACTGTGAACGGTGGGTGTATGTTGAACAATTTTTCCTTTATACCATTATTTTTCAAACTTTTTATTTCCTATTTCCAGTTTTCACAAATAAAAATACAATACTTCATAATTTTATCATAGTGCTATGAGTTTTTTTTTGTCCTCCATTGTAATTTTTCACAGATTTCTTTCTCTTTTGTCAGTGTCATACCATAAATAAAAATTCTGCCTTCATTTAAATTTCCTGGCTTAATGAAACCTTTTTTAGCAGGCTTATGATCAGAAGAATATTAGGCGAAGAGTTTATGATGCCCTCAATGTGCTAATGGCAATGAACATAATTTCAAAGGAAAAAAAAGAAATAAAATGGATTGGGCTTCCTACAAATTCAGCCCAGGAATGTCAAAACTTAGAGGTAAGAGCAAGATTATTTGTTTTTAAACCAGATCACTTTATATTTTCGTATTTAATGTGAAAGAATAATTTTCATCTAATTTTAAAATACCTTTTTATTATTATCTATATTTTCTTCATACTTTGTATTATTTTCACAATTATTTAGTATTTTATATTGAATTCTAAAAGCTACATAAGAAAAACCAGTAGATAAGTGTAATTGAAAGTATAGTTGGGCAGTAAAGAATTATCAATTGATGAGACCAGCTCAAGGGCCTCATCGAGGAGAAAGTATGATGCAGGACAGGCGAGAGCTTTATCAATGAATTCTATTTATTGATCTGAGAGTGAGGGTTCATATACTCTTTAAACTAAGGTATCAATAGCACCAGATCTCTTAAGTTAATTAGTTTACATTCCATGGTTACATTCTAGCTAAGCATTAACATTAAGGAAAAACTAATAGTACCTATCTGTTAATGGCAACACAGTTATAAAATTGTCTAGTTTGTGATGTATGGTTCTATTATGTTTATATTAGACATGCCTTCCTGATGTTACATGTCCACATAGAAGACGCCCAGATTGATTGCATGCTTGTATCAGCAGCACTTCTTGGTACCTATCAGGTCAACTCATCCTATTCTCAAACTTAGTCATAAAGGAGTGGTGAGCCTGCTGCAGATCAATCCACAGCTGAATAAAGAATAGTTTTTTTTAGGAGATCTGCATGTTGCTGGCCCTCTACAAATTGATGTATTTTCATCAATTTTTTTATAGACACTAGAGAAAATAAGCTATAACTTGTTGACTAAATATTTTTCATCTATAAAATGGAGAAAATAACACCTTTCTAGGTATAGATAAAATGACCTCACATTTGTAAAGGATTTTGCAAATCTTAAAGCACCATTATCATTATTAATTTATTACCATAAATTTTGATTTTAAAAAATCAGCATTTAGAAATCAGTCACCTGACATTTATTAAGGACATATTATGTTCTAGTCACTATATTAGATGTCAAAGATAAAAATATAATACATGGAAAAAACCCCTGTTCACAAGAATGTTATAATTTTGATTGGGAAGAAAGTAGATATATAGATATAACATATATGGAAATTATAGACAGAATAAATGCAAATGAATACCAAGTTGTTTAAGAGGTAGGGCCCTAGCAGTTGAGGTTCAGATAGAAGGGTAAGTTCATATTGAACTGAATTTTAAAAGAAGAGAGGGTATTTTAGAAGACCATTTTGAAGGGACAAAAGAAATTCAAAATAGCAGAATATTAAAAAATAATAACAATATGATCTGATAATTAATAATCTTGAGAATTTTAAAGTATTTCCTATTAGCAGTATTTAAAAATGTAATGAATATCCAAAAAATGAAAATTTCCACATGTAAAATAGAAAAAAAAATACAAATTTTCTGTGTAAAATTTTGAATTTATTATGTATAACTTGTTTTTCTGAAATATATAAAACTCAACATGTTACTTTCAAAACTGTTCTACTTATCTGTTTCCTTCTGAACTTCCTTCTGTTCTGTGCATTTTAAGAGATGCTTTAGTGACCCTCTTTCTTTTCTTGAACCTACTTCCTTTTTTAGTCTTAAGGGATAACATATGTCTTGTCCGAATTTTTTGAAACCCATACCCATAAAAAGCTAAAATTATCCTGTAACACATTTAAAATATAAAACGTCTATTTATTCTAGTTATGCCCTATTATTAAAGCCGAAGCTTAAGAAAATCCTTCCTGAATTAAACTTTATCATGGCATGTTGGGGTAGTTTACTCTAATGGCCATAAATATAGATAATTTGAGTGAATTATATAGCTGTTGAGGTCATTAAGATTGATTTCATGTTTCTCCCAGCTCATTTTCCATAGCAATCTAAAAATGTGTGTTCAACCTGTCTGTATTCAGGAACAAGGAATTATGACATGTACAAATTAAAAGAAGAGAATATTTTCTCTGAACTTTTCTTTTTTCTTGGATTTGCGTCATATGTTTCTTTAAAACAAACAAACAACAACAAAAACCCAGCTTCTTCACAAAGACCTTCCTTGCCTGCTGCTAAGACAAGTTTGATACAAAAATTATTCCAACATAGCTAGAAAACTTGAACTGACCTCTTTTTGATAGACTGCTATCAGTAAACTCAGAGTTAAGTTTATCAGAATGCTTTCTAAGCAAAAATTATTATTTATATTTAAAAATGAGATTGGAAATATGAAAGACTTAAGTGCTCTGATGATAGTTAAGTTGTACAACATAAACTTAGGTCTAAATGCATATAAACAGCACAGAACAGGCCAGCAATTCTAGTAAATGATATTTGGTGGTGCTTGGAAGAGAAATGTGTTTATACAAGCAAGAAGATAAAATTGTCAAGCCAAAGTAAATAACTTTTCTGTTCTTTGTGGGGAATCTGTGAGATTTTTAAAAAGAGGATCTTTTCTGCAAATGTGGGATTTGTCACATAGTATTGGTTCTTAGATTAAATGATAGAGACAGTTTCATCTTTATTACCAGTTTTGGTAATGGAGCTAACTTTTATGTCATTTTATTTTATATTTATTCATATATTTATATTTTTATATTTATTCATTTTTATATTATTTATGTCATATTTATTTCATCATGCTATTGGACATGTTATATTCTACTTGCTACTAAAATTTTAGAAATACCTTTAAAGATTTATTGATGGCAAGTACCACACTGTCCTGCCTGCTCATGTGTTATCAAGAAATAGAGTGATAGGCCATTATTAAAATGAATTGTTTATTAAAAGAAAGTTCTTGCTGTCACAGAAAAGGGGACAAGTAAGGAAGCTGAGGCACATGCTTATTCTTTAGTCTCTTTACATTGATGTTATATGTATTTTATGTTTTAAAGATAGAGAAGCAACGGCGAATAGAGCGAATAAAGCAGAAGAGGGCTCAGCTACAGGAGCTTCTATTGCAGGTATGTGGTTGTGATTTGCCTATTCTTGTGTGTGTGTGTGTGTGTGTGTGTGTGTGTGTGTGTGTGTGTGTGTGTGTGTATGTGTGTGTGTGTTGTTTCCATTGACTTTACTTACTCTGAAGAATGCTTGTAATTGTTGATTTGCAGATGCATAGGAAATGGAGTTGTGTTGAATAACAGTAGCCTCTCTGTCCAGGGGCATTTCAACCCCACTCTAGCTTCAACCTGCTTTTGCCTCGTGGCCTCTGGAAATGATTCTCCTTCTTGAAATGGATCTTGCTTTTTTTTTTTTTTTTTTTAATAAAGCTTATTATTTTCAAAACATATGCATAGTTTTCAACATTCACCCTTGTAAAACTTTGTGTTACAATTTTTTCTCTCTCCCTTTCCCTCCCACCTCCCCTAAACAGCAAATAATCCAACATATGTTAAACCTGTGCAATTTTTATATAAATATTTCTATAATTTTATGCTGCACAAGAAAAATCAAATCAAAAAGTAAAATAAATAAATAAAAAAGGACAAAAACAAAATGCATACTTGCTTGTTTCTTAAAAGAATCTGTCCACTCCATGAATGACTTATACAAAAATGTAAATGTTTTACCAATCCCTGCTGTCATTCTGGATATAAAGCACTGTGGAGCTCCCTGATACTAGTTACAAGTTAAGACTCTGTTCAGAGTCATAGAAGACTTCCCTGACTCTAGCATAGAAGTTTCAGAACTTAAAGTTAATTTCTGTTTAAGAAAAAGGAATTTAGCATTTAAATAAGGATCCCTGTACTTGTAATTGTTTTGGATCACCAGTAGGGGTGTGGATGCTTTTTGAACATAATAGAATCTTTGTATAAAACCATGTGAGTTAGAGAGTCACCAGGAGGTTGGCCTGAGAAACCTTTTTTTGCCTTTGATTATTATAATTGGTGTAAAAAATGCACTTTGAATAGTACAATAATGCCATTTTTCTCTACAATCAGATAAACTTCAAAAAGAGCTTTAAAACTTGTCTTTCTTAGAAATTCTTAGCCATTATTGTTGGTTGCAAAAAAAGTTAAAATGTAGATAAATACATAAATCAGGCTTAAATTACTTGATTTAATCATTTATTTTTCTGTATGATCAAAATATTCTTTATCTGTTTGATTTCTCCTTATAATTTACTGACTTTATCATAGTAATAATAATACCTTATTGTAGTCTTTAAATTTTATAAAATACTTTTCTTACAATAAATCTGTGAGAGAAGAATAAATATTATTGCTAAATTTTTAAGATGAGAAAAGAATCACAAATATTAAATGACTAGCCCATTGTCACACAAGGCTTGTACTTGGGTCTCCTGACTCCAGATCTGGTTTTCTTTCTGCCACCCACTCAATCATCCTCACAAATGAAAGAAACAATCTTACTGAAAGCAGCTTTTTGTTTATTTTCGGCTTTTTAAAAATCTAATATGTATGCCATAGGTAAATGTAATTCTACAGGAATTAGATTAATATTTCATATGATTCTCACTCATTTTACCTTCTTAGTTTTATGTCTGAAGAAAGAACTTAACAAAAAGAGAAAAAGCAAAAGAAAGGAATAGATAAAGGTTGAAAACAGAGTTGGGGGGAAAGATTACATTTAATTATTACTAAATGGCTCATTGTGTTATGATAATAAAAACCTTAGTGAAGATAAGGATAAATAATGAGTTTATGAATTAAATCAACTTTTGACTGATTTAGTTAATTGTTATTCTAAAGTCTTGGGAGAGATTTCATTTGATCATCATTTAATTCACTACTAAATACCCTAGCAAGAGACAGACATATTCTTGCCTCTAACTTGTCTCTTCTTTCTCTTGGTACAAATGATATGCCAAGAGTTCTTAAGCTTCCGTCTTTCCCACTTCTTACCTTAACTTTCATTTTTCTTATCTTATGTATTCATGTATTCATAGTTTTCATTTACCTTCTTATTGTCTCCATGTGCCTTTCCATAGTACATCAAAGATTGGCTGTGGTATTGTCTTACTGGAATTAATTCAAAACATTAAAACCACACTTGTCTTATCACTCATAATTGTTTAAAATTGACTACTTTTAATCTTACAACTTATCCTTAAGGTGCTATTTTAAGGACATGGCCTTGGGCAGGCCCTTGTGATTTATGCTAAATGGAATGGATGGCAATTGGTCTTAGGAAAGATCTCTTGTCTTGTGCAATCTATCTATTAGATATTCAGCTAGAAGGGCCAAATTTGAAAAAAAGTTCCCATTGTTGCTTTTCCTTGTTTTTTTATTTCTACTGCAATCAATAGACTAATACTAATATAAAAGTCTAACTTATTTGGTATCTTACAGTTTACAAGGTATTTTTAACAACCCCATGATTTAGGTAACACAGGTATTCTTATCTCCACAAAATAAAAATCTAAATCATTCCGGTGAGATTAGGTGTGAAAAAGAGGATACACGTCTGCCATCTGTGGCTGTGAACAGCAGGGGAGAGGAGAACTAAGTATATTTACTGGATTTTTGTTGTTGTTCTGAGAAAGGTCATCAGATGTATGGGGATCAACTTCTGTCCTCACTAAAAAGATGAGGTGATCTTAACCACCCCCATGATATGGTCATAGCAAGAATTTTTTTTTTTCTTTTCCTGAGGCTGGGGTTAAGTGACTTGCCCAGGGTCACACAGCTAGGAAGTGTTAAGTGTCTGAGATCAGATTTGAACTGAGGTCCTCCTGAATTCAAGGCTGGTGCTCTATCCACTGTGCCACCTAGCTGCCCTTATATGGTCATATCAAGAAACAGCCTGTAAGATGCTACTTTTTTTTTTTAACCCCCAGACTTCTGTTTCAGTCATGTTTAGCTATTTTTGCTTGTGAATTTATACATGTATGTTCCAAATGGTGGTACACATTACAGCAAAATACATGTATGTCATTAGACCAGTTCTTTTTATTAGATATATCTATAGCATCATACAACTAGCAAAGTACATAACATTTGGACCAGTGAACCAAAACTCTTTATGCAGTGCAATATACCAGCTAATATATATCAGTAAATGGTTGAATACATTATATAATTATATAGCTTTTTCTGTACATGGTTATTTGCATATTGTCTCCCATTTAGATTAAGAGCTTGTTGAGAGCATGAAGTCTTTTACCTTTCTTTGTATCTCATCATTTATTAAGTGCCTATCATATGCCCAGCACTGTGATAAGCATTTTACAAATATTATTTCATTTGGTTTTCACAAAAACCTTGGAAGGTAAATGCTATTATTATCCCCATTTCACAGTGACAGAAGTTAAGTACTTATCCAGGGTCATAAAGCTAGGAAATGTCTGAGGATGAATTTGAATTCAGTTCTTTCTGATTCCAGACCCAGTGCTCTGTCTTCCATGGCACCTAGACACAGTGCCTGGCATGTAATAGGTGCTAAATAAGTGTTTAATGACTGTTTAACTTAATGTTATTAAGTTTTCAAAAGAATTTAGATTTTTGTGATCTCCTTTTGAAATCACAATGTAACTAAAACAATTTTTAAAATTCATTTTTCCTCGTGGAAATATGGACACTGAGTTATTCTTCTCTAATAAATTCTTCTTGTAAGTTGTTCTTGTTACAAGTATATCAGTGTTGGTATCTTAACTGATGGTCTAAATTAACTGTCTGATTTTAAATATATTCTAAATCATATGAAGTTAATCACATTTCTTGACTGTCATTCTTACTTTGTATAGCAAATAGCTTTTAAAAATCTAGTACAAAGGAATCGGCAGAATGAACAGCAGAACCAGGGCCCGCCAGCTCTGAACTCTACAATACAGCTACCTTTTATAATTGTCAATACAAGCAAAAGAACTGTCATAGACTGCAGCATCTCAAGTGACAAGTAAGTGTGAATAAGAGGGTAAAGGGTTTCATTTGGGGAAGCCAATGCATATTCAGATTGTGTCGGAGACTCATGCCCGCTGATGACACGGGACATCACCCATTGCAGTAGTGGCAGGTCACATCATACTGCTGCTCGTGCAGCTTCCTCTAATTCTCCATATTTATCATGGGATACGAGATGAGCATTTAGAAAATCACATCGTTCTCTGTCCTTGATAACTGAAGGGGGCCAATGACATCATGATGTTTGTGTTTGATTATGGCATTGACAAAGGGTGACCTCAGGATGAGCCCAAAAGGGCACCAGTAGCCTATTAGAACATTTGGGCGTTAGCCCCCCTGGGCTATTGCGCTTCTGCTCTCTCGAAGAGCATAGCACCCTCTTGGGTCTGGGCATGCCAGGCCGGACAGGCATGTACCAGCTTCTCCGTCATCGACAGCAGCACCCTTCTTGAGGGAGCCCTTCTGACCTCTAGGGAAGCGCGTGCCTTGTGCCAGGAAAGCTCCCCACAAGCTCCGCTCCATAAGCCGATTTGTAGGTCGGCCTTTGGGCTCTGGAGGTATCCTCTCTGCCAGAGAGTTTGAATACTGGCAGTTCCAGCACAAATCACATTATAAATAAAGAAGAGGCTTCGATTCCCTGTGTTGTGATAGAAACATTGTGTCCCCATACTACTTTATGTCTCTATCTAGGGAGTCTACTACGACAAGAGTAGACTGCCACTTCTGTGAAGCTGCAGAAGGATTGAGCAGCCAGGAAAGTGTGAGAAGGCTCTAGGAGGACCCCATAGATCAAGCACATGAGAAAGACAGGTTTGCTGGTCGTCCACCCAGGTCAGACCATCCTAGGATCATTGTGCTTATCTCAGGCATCACATTTGGATCAAAATGGACAGGTGCAGAAGAGACTGGTGAGAAATCTTGAGAAACATGCTGTGGGTGAGGATTAAAACTGCGTTAGCTTTGAGAGGAGAATGAAGGGGCCTGGGTAGCTGGCTTCAAAGATTTGAAAGGTCTGTCTTTTGGAAAGAGCATTAAATTTGTTATGTTTGACCCCAGAAAGTAGAAGTAGGAGCAATGATAACAAATCTCATCTCAAAGTGAGGAAAAACTTCTTAGCGATTAAAATAAACCAGAAATGAACTGGTCTGCCTGCCCAGGGAGGCCATGGGCTCCTGTCATGAGGGTTCTCATAGGGACATTTGGGATAGCTATGTATTTAGTGATGTTTTACCTGTTCCTTATCAGTCCTAATCAGGTCTGTGTTTGATCTCTTCCCATCTCTGATTGTTTGATACTATTAAGACATGTATATTTTGTACTTTTATATTAAGTGAATGAAATTCTATTGCTTGAAAATCATTGAGTGTGAAGGTGAGAGATAGACTATCCCAGAAGGTAAAAAATATTTTGTTTTTGTTTTTTCTTACTAGCTATCACAACAAATGCCTAAAACATAGGAGACGTTTAACAAATGCTTGTCTAATTATATTTGATTGAATGTGATAGACTACTGTTCCACTTTTAAAAATCTCAGCTCGTTTTCCCTGGTGGCAGTATAATGTAAATCACTGGTATTCCAGCCCGTGGTGTAAGAGTCACTTTGGAGATAGCAGAAATGTCCATGGGCCTTACCATTCTTTCTTCTTGTTATTTTACTTAATCCTTTGGATTTCCTTGACCTCTGCTGTATTCTTATTCTTTGTGCCAAATAGAATTTTTAAAAAGGGAAGGGCCTTAAGGGCAACAGTAACAAAATAGTTACTTGACATATTGTCTGAGAATATATTGTAGCATATTCTGGTATTTGGTTACTAGAGTTTATACTGTAGTATTTAGATTCCCCCAAATTTATGTGAGTACATACATTACTTCTATATCATATTTCTAGATATGATCTTTGGAAATATGCTAAATCTAGGAGAAACCACATATGTAGGATCTTCTTCCTTGAATCTTGATTGTTCAAGATTAACTTTTTTAGAATCAATTTAGTAAAAATGACAAAAATGGAATCATTACAGTTTACAAGAGTTGTCTAGCTATAAAGCAGTGCTAAAATGCTTAGCATGTTTCCTTTAGGATCTTTCTATTGAATTGTTAAGCAGAATTCTTTCTAGTCATCCTGGTGTTTTACCACCATCCAAATTAACCTTGTTTTTATTTATCACATGGTAATATGTGATATGAGTTGAGAAGTTTCACATTAGCCTAAAGCAACCTACTCATGTTGAGGACTTTTGTTCTGTGTATGTTGACTTCCTGAAGTTGCAGGGCTTTATAAGAGTCAGTATACGATTCTATCCCTAAAATGGACATTCTTTAAATGACATTTCACATACTTGGAAAAGTTAAAATGATCTATTAGAAATCAACCTCTCTTCAATAAGTCTTTCAAGAAAACCATTGTCGTATGTTGGAAGATATCAGCATTCTACTTATCACTGACAGATAATATCTATATATGTACATTATACCCTATAAAATGTTTCATTTGATTGCTCTTTGTAGTGTATTTGAAAATGAAGAAAATGGAAGAAACTTTGAAAACTGTGGACCTAAGAAAATTTTAGACTTTGTTTTCCCTTCTCTATAGTTAGCAAGATTTTCATACACATTAGCAGCCTTTTAAGAATGGCTCTTCAGATTTTGGAACAATGTTCAGAAGCGTCTGAAAGCTTGTTAATATAACATACGCCTCAAAATTGTGTCATTCAATTACATTAGTGGCTGTTTTTTTTTTTTTTTATAATAAATGTTATGTTATGTGCCAACCACTATTAATGTCCTTTGAAAATAGATTATGCTCAGGACTTTTGATGATGCCCACAGAATTAATCTTTGCTGGAGATTCTCTATTAAGGTTGTGGTTGTCCAAGTTACCTCTATTGATGGTAGTGATGTTTGGAGAGTGTGGTCTTACACACAAAGAACTAAAATGATTCAATTCCTTCATTCAAGCCCTTTTACAAAAACTGTCCTGCTCATCATATGTGCCCCAAAGAGAGAACTAAGAAAAATAGCCTGTGTGTGCACATGATAATACTATTTTATTAGCTATAAGAACTAAGAAAAATATTGATTTTTTATTTTTGTAATAGAGTGTATCTTTTACAAATGATTTTATATATATACTGGGTTTGGAATAAGTAAAACCCAAGCATAAATTCTGCACTATGAGCTTTTAAAAAACAAAAGCTTATTAAGCTTTCATGCTTAATGAGCACATGCTTTACTATTTACCCTTATAGGAAAGTTGTTTTATATGGATAACTGAAACATGTGTACCCCTCAGAGGTGTTGGTTTCATGAACATAGCTTGAATGACTTTTACAACTGAGAATTTTAACAGAATTGTTTCTATTCTTTCTTAAAAATTTATATTTCTTTTGCTTTGTATAATGTACACAATGAAAACAAATCTCATACATAAAAAAATCTGAAGTAAACCTTTTCTCTGATACAGGTTCGAGTATCTTTTTAATTTTGACAATACTTTTGAGATCCATGATGATATAGAAGTATTGAAACGGATGGGAATGTCTTTTGGCCTGGAAACAGGCAAATGTTCACTCGAGGACTTGAGAGTTGCTAAATCATTGGTGCCAAAGGCTTTAGAAGGATATATCACTGGTAAGATGTTTTAGAATAATTTTCCCTAAGAAGACTAAAATTCAGTAACTTTTCCAAGCCTTTTCAATTTCCTGTCATTTCTAGTTGCCATTTAAGCAGTAGCCATTTAAGCAAGAGTTCCCTAATGAATAATTTAAAAAAGATAAAGAAAAGGTTCTGTGATCAAAGAAATGATAGGATTTCTGCATGAGGACAGATTTTTAAAATCTTGAATATGAATAAATGAATGTCTGAGGGATACAAGCATCAGAGTTTATAAAATTGGAAAACATAAGTAAAAAGAAAATAAGTACAACTCACTTTGTTGTTCATACTTCTAAAGTCTATGATAAGTTGACAGAGACTTAAATTCAGGAATATGGTACTCAGAGGAGTGATCTTTTAGTGTGTGGAAGTTTTCCTAACCAACAAATTTCTTTGAAGTAAATAAATGACTTTAGGAGGAAAAGGTCTGGTTTTCTACAGAAGCCTGTCTCTTTTCATGTCAATTATTTATTTATTTATCTATCTATCTATTTGTTTGTTTGTTTGTTTGTTTGTTTATTTATTTATTTTTTGCTGAGGCAATTGGGGTTAAGGATCACACAGCTAGGAAGTGTTAAGTGTCTAAGATCAGATTTGAACTTAGGTCCTCCTGACTTCAGGGCTGGTGCCCTATCCACTGTGCCACCTAGCTGCCCCTTCATGTTAATTTTTAAAACAACTTTTAAAAAACTTTATTTTTAAATTTTTCAATATTTTTTATTTTTCCTCCTTTATAGATATAAAGATAGTTTTTCACATTCTTTTTAAAAGACTTTATGTTTTAAAATTTTCTCCCTCTCTTCCTTACCTCCCTTCTCTCTTAAGACAGCAAGCAATCTGATATAGGTTAAATATGTGCAATTCTTTTTTTTTTTTTTTTTAAGTTTTTTAAATAGTTATTTACCAGATATATGCAAGGGTAATTTTACAACATTGACAATTACCAAACCTTTTGTTCTAATTTTTCCCCTCCTTCCCCCCTCCCCCAGATGCAGGTTGACCAACACATGTTACATATGTTAAAGTATAAATTAAATACAATATATGTATGCATGTCCAAACAGTTGTTTTGCTGTACAAAAAGAATCAGTCTTTGAAATAGTATACAATTAACCTGTGAAGATCCAAAATGCAGGCGTGTAAAGTTCTGTTGTCTCCAGAAACTGCTGATCGCTCTCTGGGAGGAAATCCGCTGTCTCAACTCAATCTCCGGGGCAGACTCTTCTTCCTGTAGAGAGCCGTCCCAACTCTGACCTAGAGTAGACTCACCTCTCCCGGCCCAAAGTTGTCTCTTTTATCCTCCCAGAGAAGGGGCGTGTGAGAACTCAAGGGCTTATGGGAAAATTACTTCAATCAATGAACTTGCTCCTTTTAAAGGTTGTGTAAACTCCTCCTCAGAAGTTCAAAGGGGTAAACTCCCCTTAAAGGCCAGAACCAAAGGTGTGGAACTAGAAAATTGTTAAGTACCGATTTAGCACTTAGTAAGAATCGAACACAGGTGGACAAAATTAGAGGGATTGGAAATTCTGTGTAGTGGTTCATAGTCATCTCCCAGAGTTCTTTCTCTGGGTGTAGCTGGTTCAGTTCATTACTGCTCTATTGGAACTGATTTGGTTCATCTCATTGTTGAAGATGGCCACATCCATCAGAATTGATCATCATATAGTATTGTTGTTAAAGTATATATAATGATCTCCTGGTCCTGCTCATTTCACTCAGCATCAATTCATGTAAGTCTCTCCAGGCCTTTCTGAAATCATCCTGCTGGTCATTTCTTACAGAACAGTAATATTCCATAATATTCATATACCACAATTTATTCAGCCATTCTCCAGTTGATAGGCATCCACTTAGTTTCCAGTTTATGGCCACCACAAAGTGGGCTGCCGCAAACATTCTTGCACATACAGGTCCCTTTTCCCTTCTTTAAGATCTCTTTGGGATATAAGCCCAATAGTAACACTGCTGGGTCAAAGGGTATAATATGTGCATATAATAATATAAAAGTATCTTTAAAAGCAGTAGTTATTCCTGAAATTATTTTTCTTACAATCTTGCTGATTTAGCATTTGACTAATTTAGAATGTGTGATAATTCTTCATCTTGGCCCAAATTTGCTAAGATAAATAATTTGATAAACTGAGTGATAATGAAAGTAATGTGATAGAATGATTATTTATTTAAGAAAAAAAACCTTTAATATGGTACTAATTTTTAATATGAACTAACACTACAAGGTTTTTTAAAGCAATTTTAAAAAATTTAAAGCTTTTAAAAAAAATTGGTCTTCAAAATCTTTCTAAGGCACATGCTCTGATTTTACATTTTACAGATAAGGAAACAAAGGCTGACTTACTCAGGATCACACAGCTTGAAAGATTCTGAGATGGGATTCAAATGTTCCTTTTCCTGATTCTCTGCCACTCCATCATGCTGCCTCCTCATATTCTAACAATATCCATTGGCCTACACTATGCTGATTACCAATAATTTTATTAATTTCTTCATTATGAAGAATGGCACTGGCCTTTTTAAAGTCTGAGTTTGTGTTAATTTATACATAAAAGAATTCAGATTGTATTATTTAAATGTCCAAAAGTTCAAAACTGAACTCTCTCTACTTAATCCAAGGATTTTGTATACAGTGTGATATAAACTAAAGTTTTGGGTCCCCTTCTTTTATTAATACTGTGATGCATGACCCTTATGATCAGAATCATATTAAAGATCATCTGAGTATTTTGTATATGAGACCAGGGAGACCTAAGTTGGTATTTCAGGCACTGGTAACAGTGGGCTAAATAAAGGGCTTTACTCAGTACACACCAGAAATTCATTCTAGTTCATTCTCATAGGTCCCAGAAGATTAGGCAGGCAGGCAGGCCCTGTTGTTTTGACTTGTTCCTTACCTCATCTACTGGCTGGGGTGTGATATGACCTTTTTAACTCCTTTTTTTTTTTTTCCCCAACTTCATGCTGTTTTAGTTCTAAAGGGACATAAATAATTGTTTTGTAGTTTGTACAAATAAGATTCTTTTTTGATTTTTAAAAGGAACATATTTGTCATAGAATAAATACTACATTAATGAACACTGGCACAAATCATTCAGCTTTATGATTTACTGATTACATCGCTAATATTTCAGAACAAAATTGCAATGAAGATTTAATCGTATATTTAAGTATGGTCATGAGATCATAGACTTATAGCTGAAAGGGGCCTTCAGCCTTAGAGACCACTGAATCCAAGCCCATGATTGTACAGAGGAAGGAACTGAGACATAAGGAGGTTAGGTTACTTGCCCAGGGTTACACAGTAAGTTTCAGAGGCAAGATTCAAACATATCTATTCTTGGCTTCAAGCCCAGCACAAGTAATAACTTTTTTGAATGAAAGTTACCATAAATCTCAGGATCAGCTTGGGAGTCATGGCTTCAGTTTGTCTGCCTTGTTCAGACTTGTTTTTATTTAACATACCAAAAGTCAACTATTCTGATACCATAAGTCTTATGCAGCTGTCTGACTTATTTTATGAGAAAATGAGGTTGAAATTAGTGTAATTATCTTGTTTAACTATCCACCTGGAAGAAACATCTACTTGGTCAAACAGGAACAACAGTACAAAATGCTTGAATCCTAATTGTATGCACAATAATAGGCTATAGATCTCCTTGTCCTTTGTATAAGAATTGAAGCAAGCTTGAACAGAGAAAATCAAAGAACCTCCTATCTTGACATAAAATTTTTAGAATAAACATCTGATTTGTCTTTTAGCTTACATTAGAGAATGCCCTTTTCTAAATTTGGTGAAGAGGAAACATTTCTAAAAGGAAAAGATGCTATCACTTTTACCAGTTTTCTCAGACAATTTTTCTTTTACCTTAATTATGTCTTTCTCCAGTCAAGAGCAGTTTCTAAAAGAGACTTCCAAGAATGATTATCACGATCAGAAGTGATGCTTTTTGGGGCAGCTAGGTGGTGCAATGGATAGAGCACCAGCCCTGAAGTCAGGAGGACCTGAGTTCAAATCTGGCCTCAGACACTTGATACTTCCTAGCTGTGTGACCCTGGGCAAGTCACTTAACCCCAATTGCTTCAGCCAAAAAAAAGGGGGGGGAAGAAGAAGTGATGCTTTTGAAGCCCTGAGCTCAAACCACTTTTATTATAACGTCTCCCCCAAACATGTACGTGTTGATGCATTCCTAATTAAAAGGGCACAGCAAAGAAAGCAATAATAAAGTTCCTCATTAATAGTCTACATTTCTATAATGCTTCAAGGCCTTCAAAACTGCTCAGAGCCATTTGAGGTTAGTTAGGAGTATTATTATCACTAGTTTATAAATGAGGGATTGAAATAAGGATGTGATGACATTTTAAATAATTGAATTCCCAAGGACACGCAATGTATTATTGGATTTGAAAATAAGCTTTCGATTTCATGTCCAATGTTTCTCCTGTTTGGCTATACTGCTTTTCATTAACAAGATGAATAAAGGCACCTTTGGCATCTTTTCTGGCATTTTAATAGGATGTGATCAACTGTCTAGGTAGTCAGCATCTCTAAAGTGCTCTTTGTATCTTTTCACTTTTTAAAACACAAAGGCTGGTTTGGGCTTTGTTGTTTATTTTTAAAATTCAAACCAGATCCAAAAAGAACTGTTAATAATATTATCACTATCTTCTAAGCCCAATGGGCTTTACAATGCTTCAGAATGATCAATGATTATTCACATTAGTGCAATATTCATTTTAATTTGAGGATAACTTAAAAATTCTAAAATTGACATTTATGCATCTTTCTTTGTTCTAAATTAGAGTTCTGTTTTAATTTGAAAAGTTTAATTTTTCATACCTAAAGCTTGACTTTGCAGATTAACTAAATTATATCTATAATCAGCATTTACTACAGAAGAAAATTATAGCCCCGACAAAGATAACTACCAAATAACTAAGAACAATACCATTTGATAATCAATGTTTCAAGAATATTCATATTCAGTAACAAAATGAAACTGATATTTACAGCCTTTTTATTGTCATATATATAAGACATTTAATATCACAAGTAACAAAGTTTCCCAGATGGGTATCTAAGGCTATTATACCAAATTTTATTGAGAAAATTTCTTTGTACATATAAGTAAAACTTGATGTTACACAAATTTGTGAATATAGGTCTTGACTATTTAAATTCTTTTATGTCACTAGCCAGTCCCTAATTGTAATAGCAGAAGTTGTTGAATTGCTATAGAAAATAACTTCAGTTTATCCCAAACAGTGACTTCAAAAGTCTTTGTTTCCTCCCCTTTTTAAAAAAACATTTTTTGAAACCCTCAAAGGAGGGTTGTTTTCCCACTCATACCATTTATATTTATCTATTATATAAAAACCCACTTGCCCAGGAAATTCATTGTATTTCCTAAATTATGTCCTTTAATGATGACTTAGTTTTATAAATTTGGGTAAGATGTTCAGTCCCTTTGGGCCTCAATTTTCTACCTCATCATAATGGAGGTGGGGATCAGGCAGAACTAGATTACCTCTGAGGTCCCTTGTGATTTGAACATAATATGATTCTCTACTTATTGTCTGAAAAAGATTACTTTTTTATAATTATGAGCATTTTAATAACATTTGAGTATCATCAGGAATATTTTCTTTCTCTCAAATTTTTTTGCATTTATTGTTGTATTCCTTCAGTAGATTGTAAGTGTCTTGAGGGCAGGGACCATTTTTATATTTATTCCTAGGACAAAGAAGAAACTTATAAATACTTCCAGACTTTATTGAATAAATATTTTCATAGAACATATAGTGTTGTGGAGGAGTGAGAAATTAGTTTTCAGCCCCATAGTTCCATATGTCTCCTAACCTTTTAGTTAAACTTTTTTTTCTTTTTAGGTGTGAAACTCTGATTTCATTTTCATTTCACACTTGCCAATGTGATGACAGCTGTTCTGCAGTTGACTGTCTTAAAGAGTTGCCCAGAGAACTGAAGAGGTTTTATGCCCATTACATTCCATAAGGAGAACTTTGAATTCTGGTTTTCTTTACTCTAAGGCTTTCTCCCCACTGTCCCACACTGCCTGCTTTTACTTCAAAGGATTTTGGTTTTCTTTTATTACTTTTAAGTTTTAGGACTATCATTTATTTTTGTCTTTCTGCCTACTGACAAACCATATTTCCTTCAGATTTTTCAGGGAAGGAAAACAAAAATCTCAACTTTCTCACATTTAGAATTTTAATTTGCCTTTTTCCTTCTAGATTTTTTTTTAAAGGTGCTAAAAGAAAATGAGAGAGACTTTCTCAGAGAAATGATGGGTAGATTTAAGAGACCCTCTTAACTTCAGTTAAAGTCAGTTTTATCCAACCATTCTTAGCACTGTAATAGTACCAGTCTTATTTTCACCACATATACTTCCTATTTTTTTGTGTTTTTTTAGATATGTCTACAGGACCTTCATGGTTGAATCAGGGGCTTCTTTTGAATTCAACCCCATCAGTTCCAAATTTAGATCTGACCAGTGGTTCCACTTTATCACAATCAAGGTAAGATTCCAAACTATTCATATAAAATCTCTAAAGTACAAAAAGAGCCGAGTCGTTTGTGAAGAGAGAGCAACAGGTCTATATTATAACTTTAAAAAAAAGTTTATATTTAGAAGCTCACTAAAAGATCTATTTATGGTCTTGTTTGAGCCGAATTTGCATTTTTTCATTTGTATATTTTATCAGTCAAAGCTTAAATATTCTATCTGGAAATTAATACATGTGTGTATTCTTTTAATTGTTTAATAGTGTAAACCAAGGGTTTTGTTTGGATGCTGAAGTGGCCTTAGCAACTGGGCACTTCCTTGCCCCAAGCAGTCAGCAATCCAGCAGCGCGACATCCCACTATTCTGAGTCCCGAGGCGAGACCCCCTGTTCTTTCAATGATGAGGATGAAGATGAAGATGATGAGGATCCCTCATCCCCAGAATAAAGACAGTAGAAAAGCTAAATTTTACAAAATGCTGCTCGTGTGTATTTTTAGTGTGAGCTCTTATTCTTGATGTGATTGCTTCAGCTCTTGCCTTTGTTTGCACTGTGTATTCAGTGACAATAAATGAAACACAACTAAAGACGTCAAAATGCAGATGATTAGGATGAAGTTTAACATAGTATGAATGAAGACTCGGGCCATACAAAGCACTAGGACATAGCGCAAAGTATCTTTGCCTCTATGACTGAGGTAAAGAAATCCCTGAAGACCTTGAAAAGTGAGGAAAAGTGAATGAGATTCAGCTACCTTCTGAAATGTGGGACCATTGTCTTCTCCCACTCCCCTATCATCCTTCTCAGCACTGAGAGTGCAACAAGGAAGATTCCTTAGCCAAAATACTTCTCATGCTCATATCGTTTGGCTGTGCTATATTGTTAAATGCTGAGATAAATATTTACAGTTATGCTTTTTGTACTGTATGGATGAGGTACCTAGAATGTTTGTTCAACTGACTCTAGAAATCAAAGTCTTAAAGTAGTATTGAGTGATGACTTTCTTGAAGTAGGAAAGACTGTTTAATATGTGTCACCTACCAGCCACTTCAGATATTTGTCAAGGAGGTAGGAAGACCAGCTCAATAATTTTACTTCAGTGATATTTCAGATATAATTTATCACATTCAAAAACTGGAATTAGGATAGTTAGCCAATGCAAGCAAAAGGATTTATTAGAGCTATTTATGGAAGACAAAAGAACTCTAATAGCATTTCCATGTATATATTTGCTAGCACTGCCTTTTGCCAGTGCCTACAACGTTGGAATTTTACAGGGAATGAAACTGTAGAAATAGCTTTAATCAAACTATTACCCAATGCAATTCAGGCAGGTTGTTTTTGTTTTTGTTTTTAACTTAAAATAAGAATAGAAAAACAGTTCAAGTTTTTAAATGCTTGCTTATATTTCATTTGACATTATTGTCACGTCAAAAATTTGTGAAACTGAAAGCAGTTGACTTCAATTTTGTCATAAAAGAAAATATCTGAAAAATGCTAATCAGTAAGCCCACCTGCACTTTTATTACATTACATTTCATTATTCCTATTGACCTCTTAATTACATTAGACCTCTTAATGAGTATATTGCATCTTTCACAAACTGGCCCATATTTTGGTTTCTTAGAAACTTCATAGAATGTTAAGTGCTTCCAAATTATTGGATTTAGAATGGGTAGAGTGTTTCATAGCCAAAGATGCTGTTAGGAATACTACACTATTCAATTCTGTTGCTGTTTAAAAGGAAGAATGTAAGGGGGAGAGAATCTTTAAATCACAAATGTAAAAGATTTCTCATTGTGGTATTAAAGCTACGAGTAAGGAAGAGGGAGAAGGCCAAAAATCAAAGCAAAATTCCACTTGTGTGCCTAGGAATCCCTTATCTCTGCCCCCTTTTCTACTCTCATTCAAATCAAATCTGAACTCCAGGAAAACAGTCAAATGTAAACCATTTAAAATCTTTCAATGCTAACTTCTCTATATGTCTTAAAACATCAGAAAAACAAGATTTGCTAGTGTTTTAGCAGTTTGGAGAACTCGTATGAAACTATGCACAAGATTCTTAATCTGACATTTAATAGACACAATGTGATACCATTTTAAATTGGAGAAATAACCAAAGCTTCTGCATTGTGGTACATCATGTGGCTATCCAAAATATCAAAAATAAAAGTAAACCCCATATTATTCAAAACAAGAAATATAAAATACTAATATGAAAATTAGAGGGCTGTAAATACCCTCAATTTGAAGAGGACAGACAATAAAAGGAGAAATTACTTTTAAATGTTAATTTTGTAGGAGGCAAAGGAAAGAGTAATTTGAATATTGTCTTTGATTGGGGACTTAATACATATGGCTTACTCTGGTATCTGTCCTCCCAGAAAAGTTACTGATCTCATTAGCTATAAATTGGATACTTCATAGGATATTTTTTTAAGTTATAAGGGGGTGGGGGGAGGGGTTAATGTTTTGTAGTGCAGTGATCACCTAGAATGGCCTCAGATCTTTAATAAGGTTCAGAAACTCCGCAAACAAGGACTAAGATCCTTGGTCCATTTGAGGGAATGTTCTGTCAAAATTATGTAGTTACTATAAGTTTAGGTAGTTTAGGGATCAGGAAGATAACATGATGATGTCTTAGTCCTAGTTTTGTGAATAGAGAAGTCATCTTGGCATGAATTTGGGAAGAGACCTTCCAGGCAGGCTAACAGAAAGTGGCCATAAAGCTAGCAGGCTTCAATAAACACCCCCCCTCCAAATATGGGACAAGTCTGCACTGCATGTTTCTGTGACTAAGAAATTTGGAGTTGGGGTGATAGGGTGAGTGAAACCCAGGGACAGAAAACTGCCTTTTGACTATGAGGTGGAATAAACTCACTCACTTCAAACAGCTTCCAAATATTTAGACTGCATGAAAATAGCCCCTCCCCCCCCACCCCTCTGTACTCTCCAAGAAAAGCCTGAGGGAAAAGTGTGGTACTTCCAGAACCTACAAATGATTTTTCACAGTTGTGTAATTTTCAGATTTCGTTCTTCTTCCCCTTTCCTCCGCTCCTCCTTTCCTTCTCTGCTTCCAAAGCTCTGGCTTGAACAAGATTGCTTTAGTTTCCACCACAAAGACTTAAAAGCCACTGTGTTCACAGTTGGTCTCCACAAGACCCAGGCTCCTTATCTCTAGACCAGTAGCACAATTATCAGGATTTTTAAAGTAAAGCAAACCTCCATGTGTTTCCAGAATTATTCTTTCACCTATCTTTGAACATCCTGTTGAACTGGTAACTCGGAGATCTCGCAAATTCTGGCAGCCAGCTAGCTAGAATCTTTTTAAAATCCTTAGACTCTTTTGAGCCAAAAGATGCCTTAGGAGCCTATACTAACCTGCTCATGTTTCTGTTAAGGCAACTGAGGCAGAGGTTAAGGGACTTGCCCAAAGTCACACAGCTGGTCAGTGGCAGAGAGGGAAACTGGCCCTCAGAGATCCCTCTTACATCATGTTGCCAAGACAGGAAGAGGCTAGGTGGGGATGTTTGTTGGAATGCAGTTGTTACCTAACTCCCCAGCATACCAAATGAGGGGAAGAAGAGGAATATGAAATGGATCATCTTTCTATTTAGGCTCTTGTATGTGAAGGGAAGCTCTCAGCCACTTTCAGAAAGTGCCCAGTATCGGGGTCCTTTGGCTCCAAAGGAGCATTCCCTGTACTTTGTCACTTTTACCTGTTGACCATGAGGGCAGCCCTCTCAGGTACACCACAACCAAGGGCTTCTTTCTCTGTAATTACTCTGCTCTCAGTCTGACAAGAGAGCTCCAGCATTGTTGTGGAGGACACTTCAAAAATTGCAGAGCAATTTACACGGAAAAGAACTTCTAAAGAAAACAAAAATCTTCACATGTTTATCTCCCCTTCCCTCCCCCCCCCATCACCACCAAATGTCCTGAAGAAGGCCATGGTGGGCACTGAGCTCAGATTTACTTACACTTGTTTTCCCTAAGTCTGAGCCTATCTCTCCCTTCAAAGTCATGTTATGTCCTGATGATCACAAGCGACTTCAGGAAGCATTAAGATGGATGGCCTTGTTGCCATGATTGAGTAGACCATATAAGAGTAAGGAATGATATTCGAGCTCTGGGCTCATAAGATAGAGTCAGAAGGAACCTGAAAGATCATATCCAGTTGTTTCATTTGCTACATGAGAAAGTGGGCTCAGAAAAGTGGTCAGGAGCAGAGACCAGATTTGAACTTGGGCCCTGCGTCTTTATATCATTCCTTGCCTGGCTCTGTGATGTTAGAAATGTGCCTCATTTTCCCCTCTGCTCTTGAGAACACACTTTCCCTAGATAATTTCATAAGTAATTAATAGCTGTGTTCACTTGCTTCCTTCTATTTTATTCTGGAATTTTCTCACCAGAAGAGGTTTGCTTACCCTATTAGGAAAATAAAGCAGTGACTCTACTTCAGTGAGCACTGAGGAAATATTATTAGTGTTCATAGCTCAGGGTTCACAGACAACTTATTCAAGATTTTCTTGAACAAATTTGTCAATGTAGATATAATCCAGTATACCCTAAGCTCTCCCTCCTTGATGAGTAAATGTGAGCTGAAAAAGACCTTAGAGACCATCCAGTCCAATATCTTCATTTAGCAAAGGAGGAAATAGCTCCGGAGAACAGTGACTGCCCAGACAATGTAACCATGGTGGTATATTGCCAAAGATCCTGGTAGTGAATGATCTGATTACTTGACCTGGGGGCTTGGAGCTGTCAAGTAATGATCCTGGGAAATAATTGTGGCCAGAATTGTTGTAGTTGGCATGGGTGTGGCATCTGCTTCTAAGTGAGTTGCTGTAGCTAGATTTGAAACTTTCTTTTTTCACAATATTCCAAAAAGTGTGGAAGAGTTTAACTAGGATGAATATTACACATTCAAAAACAAGTCAGGAGGTTGGAACTGTCTCCAGAAGCAATCTCTGAGTGACCTGAAAATTAGAACTATAAACACCAAATAAATTTGAAGAGAATTCACTATAAAGTGTTTTGAACTTAAACTATGATTGGGTTACTAAAGTTATGTTTATGGCCACTTCTTCAGAAGCATTTGTGTTATATAAAATATATCTTTCATAGTCAGTTGATTCTCACCAAAGAAAAACTTTGGCATTGTGGACTAATATAAATCAGTATAATCTAGACACAAATCCCACTTGTGAATAAATAAAGAGCTGGGAAAGACCTTAGAAATTATTTATGACAATAAACACAGATTGAGATGAAATTATATTTGTTTGAAAATCCAAACTCCAAATAGTTCCATAACATCTGTTACCTAAAGGGCCCTTCAAATTCCAAAATTATAATGTATTTCAGGCATATATCTACATATATAATTGTATAATTTCTCAGGCATTACCATAACCATTTTAAAATTAGATATCTTTGGAAAGCTTTAATAGTATTTTAGATTGTTTAAAACAGACTAGTAGTTGTGGCATCTATAAACCAAGAAATGTTTCAATATGTTTGAGTCCTAATCAGTAAACTGCTCAGTAGTCATCTGTTTTCTCTCAGTTGGATCTGTAGAAAGTGACATCAAAAGGAAGAATTTCCATAGTGTATCATCATTCCGTTGTCCAGTTACAATATTTTGGTGCAGGGACAACCTACTTGAACTTGTACAGGAACTTGCTTTTGTCAGAAAGGAGGAGAAATCATAAAGATAAAGTTATCTAAAGTAGCTTTCCACATTGAACTCTTTGAATATATTGAGGGATCCCATCAGAGACCCGTGTGGTTAATTAAATTTTAGGTAAAACCTGAAGTACAGGGCCTGAAAAGAAACATTACTATTTATTTACCTTGTACCTCTTCAGTACAAGCCACTATAAGAATACAGCCATGAACCCCATGGTCTCTGCCTTGAGAAACTTAAGGAAAAAAAAAAGAGTCAAGGTTATGACAGAATACATATAATCAAAATTCCACCGAAACTCAGGAAGCTTACACCCAACCCCAAGATGATGGCACAAAGTGGGAAGCCAAATATTTCTGCTTAGTTTTCATCGAAACTAAACAGCAACATTAGTTTTCCAAAAGTCACAATTTTGCCTTTTTAATATATACTTTTCCTTACAACATGTTTGAGCAGAAAAAGCTGGGGCAGGAGAACAAGATAGTACAGTGCCTTCTGTTTGCAGAGCTCTGCAGTCTATAACCATGAAGTTCCTCATACAAGCCCTGGGAACCAGGCCAAACAGCTATATTCTTCCAAAATTGGGACTCAGAGTAACTTGACCAGAGTCACACACAGCTAGTAAGTGACCAGTCTAGTATTTAAAACCAGTTCTTCCGATTCTCCTCAGTATTTCCTCTCCAGACCCCCAAATAACAACTGTTATCCCGCCCCAACCTCCAAAAAAAAATTAGAGTGCTTTGTCAGAAAATTATTAGCCATTTCTGGGAAATGCTATTTTACATTTGCTATATGTATTCATGGTCTAATTTCTTATGCAAATCCATACCAAGAGGCCTGTAGAATTCATACCACTAGTGCATTTCTGATTAATAGACTTTTCACCCTTTGGTTGATGAGCTGATGAAGGGATGAAAGGCAGCCAAAATAGAGTGAGTGTTAAAAAGAACTAACAAGTCTACTGAGCTCCCTGTGGACCAAGATGGTGCTTTATTGTGTTTCCCTGAGGACTCTTAGGAGTTTGCTGGCAGACACTCCCATCACAAAGACACCAACAGCTTCCTTTTTAGGGCTTCCTGTTAGAACACCTACAAGAGCATTGTGACAAATACAGAAATATATTTAAAAGGATTTTTATAACTGTATTATAACATTTATAACCTATATCAGATTGCTTGCTATGTTGGGAAAAGGGGGGAGGTAAGGGAAGGAGGGAGAAAACTTTGGAACACAAAATCTTACAAACTTGTTGAAAACTTTCTTTACATGTATTTGGAAAAACAAAATGCTATTGAGGAAAAAAAATAAAATCCTGCAAGAAAGGAGGCACTCATCACACAAGGGTTACTCCAGAGATCTCCCTCATATTTGTCCTTTCCATTGAAAGGCAATGCGATGGATCCCTATTTTCAGATAGTTTAAGAGACCTTGCAGATTTCTTCTACACAGCACAATTCAGGAGTCTGGCGTAGTTTGAGTCGCCATCCTCTTCGCAACGGCCTTGCTGTCTGTTACTGCCATAGCACAACACCCTTATGCCCAGACTACAAGTAGCTTTTAAAATGCACCATTTGCCAGGATCATTTACCTGTTAAGGTTGTCCTGGATGCTTAGTCCCCTAAAAGGAACATGCCAGGCCCACCGGGACGTGTCGGGCGCCATTGGCAAATGGCTCCATTGCACTCCATCACAAATGAGGTCAAGGTTTCAGGGGTGTTTTTGTTGCTCATAACTGCTGTTTATGGTCTAGAATCATCGCCTGCCAAAATACTCCCTTGAGACTTTCCAGTTCAAATTTTCCCATTAGTGCTTGACAGGTATAACCCTTATGCAAGCTCTAAAAAATAAAATCTTCAACTGTTTTAGCCAGCCACCCAGAAAGCCTGAGTGGCTTCCAGCAGATTTGTAATGCTACGCATTCCCTCATGTATCTTGTTTTTAGCTGCAACAAAACAGTTTGCTTTTGTTCCCCCTCCCCATCTTCCAAAATGCTGTTAAGAAATCAATGGTGTCTAAAGATTTATGATTTGATGTTTAATTTCTATAAAAAATGTAATGTTAGGATTTACCATTACAGAGGACAGGTCTGTTAGAAATTGTATATGGTATTCCACTATCTGCTTTAAACCATTTTAAATATGAGTAAAAAATCCAAGTCTTACTTTCCTAATGGGGTATCAATTAGGGTATCTGAACTAATATGAAATATTACTTTGTAGTATTACAAACTTTGTAAATAAATACCCATTATTTTTTTATGGAAAATTTTATAGAAGAGGCTATTTCTGTACATGCAACTAACCCCATGTTTTCTGAAAGTGCTGCAAGGGGAGAGCAAACTTATGTCCTATAGGATCGTGCCTTGCACAGGGTTGGCACTTGAGAATAATTTGTTGACTAGTGCAAAAATTGGAATATGGTTTCTCCAGTGATTGAAAGTTAATGGAGAAAGGACTACATCATAATGTTCTATGACCTGAAGAAAAAAAAATGTACTGTAGAAAAATAAATGATTTTAAGCAATTTGGTTTTGTAATTATTTGAAAGGCAATGTAATACATTTCAAGATAACTTTTTAAAAATAATATTGGAAGTGATGATGGCTTGTTCTTATTTCTTACTGGGAGAGATTCCTAATTTTCCTTTCTACCAAAACAGAACTGATGGAAGCAAGATCATGGACAGGGTGTGGGCACTTTTCAAAATAAAATCAAGAAACAGTTTCCCTTTCCTTTTATGTTTTTAGTGAAGGGCAAGAGTTTTTAACCCCTGAGATCTGTGAATATACATATATATGTGTGTGTGTGTGTGTGTATATATATATATGTATATATATATGTGTATATATATATATATATATATATATATATATATATATACAATGTATATTATATGTGATATAATACATAATATAAAGCTGCATTTCAGGAATTCTTTTGTATAATCCTATTTATGCATTTTAAAATACTCTAAGAAAAGGTCTATAAGTTTCACCAGATTTTCAATGCAATCCATGGCACAAAAAAATTTAAGAATCTCTTGATTCGATCTCTAAGGTCCCTTTTTTCCCCAAATTTTAATTCCAAGTGAAAATGTCCATGCCAGAATGATGTTTCAACCTTCCTTTTACTTAGTGAAATACTGTTTTTTGAGACATTGAAGTTTCAAATCTTCATCTTTAGCAGTAATGATTAATTATGCGTCCACCAAGAGTACATGGCACACACTCAACTTAAAAATAGATCCATACACAATTTTTTTTTTTTTTTTTTCCAACAGTGACAACTAAACCACTGCTATGGGAAAAAAAAGGTTAAAAGAATTGCACATATTTATATCAGATTACTTGTCTTGGGAAGGAGGGAGATAAAAAGGAAAGGAGAAAAATTTGGAACACCTTAAAGTCTTCAAAAATAAATGTTGAATACTGCCTTGTATTTGGAAACAAAATGCTATTGAAATTTAAAAAAAAATAATAACTAACCAAAAATAACTCAGAGTAACCAGATTTGGAAAGGCATACCAGATTCTATCTTACCAGCTCCTCTCTCACACCTCTTCAGGAACCAAACCAAATACTTTTTTAGCATTAATAATCATCCTGCTTTGAAACTATGAGAACATTGCTATAAGTTCATCCCTTCCCTTACAACATCTGCTGTTTAGTAAAACTACCCCAGAACTCTATTCTAGGCTGAGGAAAGGAAGTACTTCCATGAATAGTTTTAAATTGTATTTCCTTTTAAGTTTTTCTCAAGTGTTTATTGCCTTGCATTTTTTTTTTGATAGACAATTTAAGAATTAACCAATAAAACTGAGGAGATTTGTCTTCACATCAGCTGGAAAATAACATTGAAAATAATAGTGACATTTTTAGAGTAATATTTGCAAAGAATTTTGCAGATAGTACCTTGTTGAGATGAGCTTTGTGTCAGCTCTAATAAAAGAGGTATTTTAAACCCAAGTTTACAGGTTTAGTCTTGGAGAAGTTAAGTGATGACATAATGATTTAACATAACCAGTAAAAGCCAATGGCTGGTTGGGAGCCCAAGATTCCTTGATAAGATCCAACTCTCTATCTTCCATTCCTCTAATTCTAAAACTAGTTCATGCTGAATAGGAACTAATGAAAACAATCCACTGTTTTTAGCTTATGCACCAGAAGAATGGTTCATTGGTTTGTGGCTTGAAGAGTCCAATTTCAGGGTTTTAAGCCAGAAGCATATAACCCTCTAATAGAAAGATACTGGGAGGTAAAGCAGGCATAAACTCTAGATTATCCAATGTCATATCTTCAAATCATACAAACACAAATCACTCCATAATCTAGGCTTTAATTTAAAATTATGCCATTCCTATACATGCCTATGGTCTAGACAAGAGCATTGTTGAGACTGGCTTGCTTTCCCCCCTTGGCCATGTATCTGACCTTCACACTAATTGCACCTGGCATTTTCTGATCCCCCGTTCAGGGCCAATTTCTGTTAGACTCTTCCTTAAAATGCCTAGCTTCCACTTTTGTTAACTCTCCTGCTCTGTTGTCCCTTTGTACGGTCTTGTTTCATTCCCCGTTTCCATCTGCCTGTACCATGTTCCTGATCCCCTTGTTCTTAGTGTTATTTCTTCAATTTCTTTTCTTCTTCATGAGAGAACTTTCTGATCTTTTTAATTAAAAGACTAATTCTTGGATAATGAAGTGTCTGTTAATCTCAATCACATGCTCAGGGTGATCCAGTCCCATTAAAATAATCTCACTGAGTATGGAATAGCATTAGTCATCAACATCTGCTACCTGGTATCCAGTTTTGTAGGAGTTACGGGAACAGCTTCCATTGTGGGATGTGTCTGGGCAATTAATTCATCCACCTCCTTTGTCTTCTCTTGAAGTATGTTGACCTGTGTTGCCCCGGAATTCTTGGGGTCTGCTCTCTTTGGGCCCAAATCCAAGGTCAATTACTTCTCAAAGCTTGATTCCATTTGAGGATGATATTGTGTTCATACATGTAGGCACCCTGTGGCCTTTCATTTATCCTGGAACTTCTGGACTTCTTCCCAAGGAAATACATTTGAAATATTCATCTCCAGAGGAATGGTGTTCTGATTCAACTGATAGGTTGCCCCCATCTTTTTGAATATGATAAATGTTGATGTCATTAGGAAAGAAGGTACAACAAAATTATACCTCCCCAGGTAGCTCACCCCATTCTACCATCTGAAAGCTAAAGTTTTAACTAATTATTCTTGCTAATGAGGTGCTCACCTCCATTATTTCTACCACACTGAAAGATTGCTAATGGTCATCAATGCCCAGCAGCAAAGACCAAGCTATCTTACCTAAGTTTAAGGGAAAGGCTTTGACTTCTTTAAAACATATATTTCTTATTTATTCCAAACTTTAACACCAAATAAAATGAGCATTTTGATATACACAGTAAAACAGGAACTTTCTTCAGTTTTCTTCCATGCATTTTTAAAATATTTCCATGACCTTTTTATCCCTTTTTTTTTTTTGTTATCCTATCCCTACTGAAAAAGATAAAACTCTTAAAACAAATATGTATTTTTAAGTAAAGCAGATACACTGATTTTGACTGAAAAGGTGTGTGTGTGTCTGTGTGTGTCTAGTTCTGCATTTTGGAACATTGATCATTGTGTTGATTAGAATCATTCAAAATTGTTTCTCTCCATGATATTACTGAATAAATAACCCTTTGTTCTAATGTAATGGCTTCTCAAGTCCGAGACTTAGATCTTTTCCTATATTTCCCCTCTACAAAAATTGCCTTATAGGTCAGCCTCCCAGCCTCCACTGTGCCTAACCATGTTACCCCTCTACTTAATAAATTCCCTATTACCTCTAGTATAAAATATAAAATCTTTTTGGCTCTAAAGTCCATCATAACCTTTACTCTTTTTAGACCTATTCTCTCCCCTCTTCCCTACTCACTCTACGATCTACTGGTGTTGACTGGTATTGTGGGAGACCCCAAGACAGTCCATCTCTAATGTCTGTTCGTTTTTGTGGTGTCCCATGCCTGGAACTTCCTCCCTCTTCATCTCTACCCCCTGACTTTCCTGCCACCTCAGTTGAAGTCCCACCCTCTGTAAGAAACCTTTCCTTAATCTCAGCATCTTCCCTTTAATATTGCCCCCGATTTATTCTCTATATACCTTGTTCCTACATGTGTGTCCCCTTGTCTCCTCCCATTAGATTATGAGAGCAGGAAATGTTTTTTGTCTTTCTTTGTATTCCAATGCTTAGCATAGTGCCTGGCACACAGTAGGCACTTAATAAATGCTTGTTGACTGAATCTTGACATTTGCTCAATTCAGACTATTTCCCCAGAGATTCAGGGCTCTTTCTGCCCTTGCACCAGCTTTCTTTTGTCTTCCACTCCCTTCCAAACATGTCCTACATTCTCATACCTTCATGCTGTTCCCTAACCTTATAAGACATTCCCTTCTTCTCCCTCTTCCTACTTGCTAAACTTCTATCTATTCCTTCAAACTAAATTTTAGTGCTCCTTTCTCCCAGGAGATTTCCTTGATTCCCAAGGTTGGTAATGACCTTCTCCCTTGGACCTCACATATAACTTTATTTTGCCTCTTTTTTACCTACTGGTGTACAGGTGCTTAAACTTCTTCCACTCATGACCCCTTTTCACCTGAAAAATGTTTACATGTCCTCAGGTACACAAGTATACAAAGCAAACACTTACTGATAATAAATTACAATTTCGTGGCTTCCACATGAGGCTCCATATGGGGTTGTGAACTCCAGTTTAAGAAGCTGGGTCACACACCCAGGTGAAGGATGGCTGTTGGATTAATTCCCTATGGGGCTGGATCCAACAGCGGATTCCTGCAGCTAACAGCAGGTCCTGCTCTACCCTCCACTTCCTGGATTTCTGGTGATTCTTCCGACCTTTCAAAACCCACCAGGCCGTAATCTGGCCCATTCTAGCTCTGATATTCACCATCTAACATCGGGAAGGTACAACCAATCAGAATGAGAAAACCAGCCCCACCATGAATGTGGAGCCACATAGTGGCCAGGTGAGGAAACAGCTCCCCCATCTGGCAGCTGCCCAAATTTCTGTCTCACTCATGCTGCAAGGGGGAGAATAGAACAGGCTTCCATTCATTCCCATTCTTCTGTTGGAATAACACCCTCCATTCCGGCTCAGCAACCATTTGAGAGCCTTTTTATCTCGATGCAATAAGTCAATAGGAAACTTGAAATTAAGTTATTCATTTAAAATATCAAAATGTATTGAAATTAAAATTATTAATAAAATATCTGCTCATCCTCTGATTCAGGTTGCCCACTCTATATATTTTTTTTAATTTTATTTTGTTTTTTATTAATTTTTATAATTATAACGTTTTCTTTGACAGTACATATGCATAGGTAGTTTTTTTTGTTTTTTTGTTTTTTTGGTTTTTTGGTTTTTTGGTTTTTTTTACATTATCCCTTGTACTCTCTTCTGTTCCGAGTTTTTCCCCTCCTTCTCTACACCCCCTCCCCTAGATGGCAGGCATTCCCATACATATTAAATATCTTATAGTATATCTTAAGTACAATATATATGTGCAGAACCGAATTTTGTTGTTGTTGCAAAGGAAGAATTGGATTCAGAAGGTAAAAATAACCTGAGGAGAAAAACAAACAAAAAAAATGCTCACAGTTTACACTCATTTCCCAGTGTTCCTTCTCTGGGTGTAGCTGATTCTGCCCATCATTGATCAATTGGATCAATTGGAATTGGATTAGCTCTTCTCTGTGTTGAAGATATCCACTTCCATCAGAATACATCCTCATACAGTATTGTTGTTGAAGTGTATAATGATCTTCTGGTTCTGCTCGTTTCACTCAGCATCAGTTGATGTAAGTCTCTCCAGGCCTCTCTGTATTCCTCCTGTTGGTCATTTCTTACAGAACAATAATATTCCATAACCTTCATATACCACAATTTACCCAACCATTCTCCAATTGATGGACATCCATTCATCTTCCAGTTTCTAGCCACTATGAAAAGGGCTGCCACAAACATTCTTGCACATACAGGTCCCTTTCCCTTCTTTAGAATTTCTTTGGGATATAAGCCCAGTAGTAGCAATGCTGGGTGAAAGGGTATGCACAGTTCGATAACTTTTTGGGCATAGTTCCAGATTGCTCTCCAGAATGGCTGGATTCTTTCACAACTCCACCAACAATGCATCAGTGTCCCAGTTTTCCCACATTCCCTCCAACATTCATCGTTATTTGTTCCTGTCATCTTAGCCCATCTGACAGGTGTGTAATGATACCTCAGAGTTGTCTTAATTTGCATTTCTCTGATCAGTAGTGATTTGGAAGCCCACTCTATATTTTTAAAAGGAGGCTCTTCGGACTCCAAAAAGACCAAGCAGATCATCAAACATGCATCTAACAGTTCAAATCAAATCCAAGCCACCTCCTGCCCCCAACACATACCCATGCACGTGGTGTATACATGTGTGCATGTGCGTGTATACATAAATATGGAACAAACAAAGGACTTGTTGTTTCCAGAAGATTTCTATAATACTGTTGTGCGTGTCTCATGAGCTGGGCCTGTATTGGCCAGCTCCCCATTACGTGGCTGTCATGAGTCATGGTTCCCTTCCAACTGGCCTATATGTATCTAAACTTTGCTATATTTGCCCCAACTTTGTCTCTCTACATGGTGGGTATTGAATACATTTTTTGAATGAAAAGTTCTATGCTCTCCACAGGCAATTAATTAGGCAACAAATGCTTGTTAACTGATTCCAATGCAGGCCCTGAATCTTTTAAAAGAAATCCTTCGCTGACATGTGTTGACTAGGACAGGTACAGCTTTGAACTCCCTTTCTGGGATGGGCCTGAAAATATGTCCGTGCGGAGCTCCGGGGAGTTGGGACACGCTCGGCATGGGAAGCAAACCGCGTCAGAGGTGGGAGGCTGCTCCCCTCCCCCAGCACACCCTCTGCAGTCCCACCCTGTACTCCTGGTAGCCTCGAGCGGTCCCAGTGTCCCAGCCAAAATGTTCCCTGAGAACATGGGTCGTGACATGTTGCTAGGCTGACTGTATGACTCAGGAGCATGCACAGCACTCTTACCTGGGGGCATCAGGGGGCTGCACCAGGCCCGAGGAAACACACTCTCCCGGAGGGTTTGGCTCCTGGGCCCCAGGGGATGAAGGCACCAGATTCTACATTGACATTTGCTAGGTCCGGCCTCAGAAACCCCTCAAAAATTATATTTGGGGGCTCGTTTTATTCCCATACTAAGTAGTCTGGGGGGAATCTTAGGATATAGTCAAATACAAATTCATTTAGATTTCCATGGATTCGGAGAGAGACAGACAAACAGAGAGAGAGAAAAAGAGAGACAGAAAGACAGAGAGAAAGACAGAGACAGAGAAAAAAAGAGACAGAGACACAGAGAGAGAAAGAAAGACAGACAGAGAAAAAAGAGAGAGAGAACAAATAAAGGACTTGTAGTTTCTGGAAGATTTCTATAATTCTTTTAGTCTTGGGAATCCCAGTTTTTCTCTAGATCTGCTTACAGTCCTTCAGCATCATAATGATACCCTATACATAATGATCCTCTTCAGAAGATAAATGACTTTGGCTTGCTAGAAAAATGGCAGCCCCTTCCATTCTGTCACATCCCACTTTCTCCAGACGGATGCATACAAGTGTAGAACCACTATGGAATTTTCTGTAAAGGCTTGAATTACCCTTAAAAGGAAATTCATTTGGGATTGCCAAATCCTTTCCTCTCATACCGGCAATGCTGAAACGACTCCAGAATAGGAGAGAGTAAAAGCTGGGTCCCTTTCTGATGCTCCAACTACAGGGACATGTACATGACCCTTTTTTCCCCAAGACATTGAGAACCTCTGCTTCCTCCAAAAGGACCTTGAAACTTGGGATCCAGAAAGAAACTTTCCTTCCAGCCCGTGGAAAGTGTGCGCCTGCCCTTAGTGGCTGCAGGGGACAATGCAGACATTCACAGCCTCCTTAGGGATGTGCTGTCCAAGGCCTAAGCCAGGCTCACCTCCCTTTAAGCCCTTCACAAATTGGTCAGACAGCTTACTTGATTGTCCCCTTATATAAACAAAATATAAAAGAGAGAATGGAACAGAGTCATGAGGAAACCAAAACAGCCAGAGGCTGTCTGAGACAGAAAAGCCCACGCTAGGAGAAATACCTCTTTGTATGGGTTCTGGGCTTTGGTTTTCTTCCATTGACTACTAGGACATAGTAAACCTAATAATAATTTTTCCCAGACACTTCACTTGATTAAGCATGTTGTTCCTTTAGCATAAGGGTTATCGAATTTATAGCCAAAAGGAAGCAAAATACCATGTGGAACAAAGGTCTTCAAAGGATGAGCTGAAGCACAAAGTTTTTGTTATGGTGTGTCTGTGAATGAAATAACATTTATATTTACAATCTATTAAAGTCTACTTTGTGCCAGGAACTGTGCCTAAGCACTGGGTGTACACAAAGGCAAAAGCTCGGCCCCTGCCCTCAAGGAACTTACAATTTATGGGGGTGGGACATCATGCAAACAAATATCAAAGCAAAGCTATCTACAAACAGAGCCAGCTACCAGCTGGATAAATAGGAAATAGGTAACCAAGGGAAGGTGCAGGAATTAAGAGGGATTGGGGTGGGATTTTAGTTAGAACTTAAGAGAAGCCAGGAAAATGTAGAGTAGAGCCAGGCCAGAGTTTCCCTACTGTCCCTTAGTATGCCTTCATTCCTCCTGGCAAATGATAATACCAATGGAGTGGGAGTGAGGGGGAGGATGTATGGTGGGAGAAGCTTAAGGACCACTGATCTGTCTAATCTTTTCTTGAAGCAAGGAGGAAACATGACATGCTCAAGATCACACAGGTAATAAACAGTTTTTCCATTTTTCCACCCATTTCTAACAAAGAGCTTTAGTTCTCCTCAACTGAAAAAGCTAAGTTAGAAGCAAAAATTAATCTCCGGGATACTCCTCTAAATTCTTTGTCATTCAGCTCCATCTGACTCTTCGTGACCCTATTTGAGGTTTTCTTGGCAGGGATACTGGAATGGTTCGCCATTTCTTTCTCCAGCTCATTTTACAGATAAGAAAACTGAGGCAAACACGGTTAATGACTTGCCCAGGGAGACCTAACTAGTAAGTGTCTGAGGCCATATTTTAAATCAGAAAGATGAGTCTTTCTGCCTTCATCCCCTGGGTCACCTAGTTTCCTCTTCCCCCAATCTATTTGCTACTTGCAGACAAGTAGCTTTGGAAGTAGACAATGAAACAGCATTTTTCCCCAACTTCTCTCAACCCAAATCTGGGCCAAGTCAGCCCTTCCTTTTGGCATCAGCTCTGGAAAAGAGCTTTGCTGAGCAGGTTAGCCTCAGAGCAGAGGATGTGGGGATGCTGTTTTACCAGCCTCGGTGAACAACCTTTTCCCCAGCATCCTTCATTTATTAGACAATAGTTAATTATAAACAAGCTTCATCTCTCGTTTCAACAGGTCCTGGCAAGTTACTGTGTGCAGTTGAACGCAGCAGGGCAGCACTTCTTGATAGGATTCCCGTATTCTCTAATTCAGATTTCTGCCAGCTTTGCTCATAGTTCAGAGCTTGGCAGTTGGACAGGAAATAGTCCAAAGTTCTTTAACCCCCAAAGAGACCCCACTGGACAATGAAAGGCAGCACGCTAAGTTCTTGAATCTCCCCAAAAGTAAAATGCACTTTTACAACCCTCCAGAAACTTTGAGAGCTCCCACCAGAAAATTGTGCTTCAGGAGCTCCCACAGTCCTGGTCACATGGGCCTCTGCCATTGCCGCTGTCACCATTTTAGGTTTTTTCCCTATCCTTTTCTTAATCTTTGGAGAGCTTTGGTCAACAAGAGCCTAGCAGACCTTGGAACAATTGCTTCAGATAAATGAAAATACTAGACCTGACCAGCTGTGGGAGGCAGGAACCTTCACATGGAACTGTTAATTTGGGAGTTTGAAAATTATGCCTGAGAATTGGGGGTCCTGGAGTCAGAAGGACCTGAGTTCAAATTCAACCTCAGACACATACTAACTGTGACCTAAGCAATTGACTTAACCTCTCTTTGCCTCAGTTTCCTCATCTGCAAAATGGGGATAACAATGGCACCTACCTCACAGGTCTGTTATGAGGATAAAATGTAAAGCACTTCTGGCCCATAGTAGGAACATAATAAATGCTCATTTCTCTCCCTCCCTTTCCTCAGTAGAGCCAAGAGATGCCTGGATCTGAGAGAAGACCTTTATCTGCACCCTCCATGCAGACCCTCCGTCTGCATATATCCATTATGTGGTCCTCATATTCCATTCATTCACACGCCCCTTTTTGCCCAGGAATTCCCTAATCAATGGGTGCCTCCAGGGTTTTTGCCCCTGTGGTGGAAGCGCTACATGGGAGTAATCTGGAGTGGGTGCGGGGTTGCCTCAGAACTGGGCTTAAGAGTGGCCCCGAGCTCTGGAGCCAAGGACAAAACCAGTTCTCCAAACATAGTCCATCACTACAGGGTCCCAGACACTTTGCTGGGCTCTGGGGATAGAAAAATAAAAAAGAATCCCCACCCTCAGAGAGGGATACAACATATCGCGCAAGAGACTAAGAGATACATAAAAGGAAGAGCCCAAGGAGTTTGCAAGGAAGGACAACAGGGGCTGTGAGGAGCTTGCCGGGGAATGGGGGGACTGCTGCAAGGAGGATGCTCTGAACCACACAAGCCATGGCGAAAGCCTGTGGCAGGAGAGAGAGGTCGGGGGCCACCTCCATAGGAAGGAAGAACACAAGGAGCACCTCCCGGCACCTTAGGGAATGAGGCTCTAGGAGCCCCTGGGAGAACGTTATTCGTGGATAGATCTCATTAGTCAGTCAGTCACAGACATTTATCAACCCACTATTTATGCAGGGTCCTGTGAGAAGAATATACAAAGAAAGGGAAAAGACAGTCCCTCTTCTCAGGGAACCTTGTTGTTTGGCTTGCAAATAAAGCTTTCATTTCTTGAGTCTTGTGAACCATGTGCTTGTAAGAGGACCCGGTGGTGACCCAGAATGGTAACTTGCAATTCTCCGATTGTTGGGGTTAGCGTTGGGAATCTGACACAAGGGTAACAACCACAGTAGTCGTAGTGCTGGCCATCAGTGTTTACTTTGAGACTTATAAAAGGCTTTCTTTACAATAAACTCAGGAGCAAAAAACATAATGGCTTGACATCCATCGCTCTTTAAGGTTTAAAAAGCTCAAAGTATACATTCTCTCATTGAGCCTCTCCTAATCCTTTAAGGTAGGGCAAATATTATCTCCATCATATAGATAATAATGGATCTCACAGATAATCACTTTCCGAAACTGTATTCATTTTGCCTCTCCTTAGATAGGAGAATTGAGGGGGGATGCAGATCTGCCGGGATCTCCAGAAAACTATGACATTCAAGCATCTGAGTGAGGAATTCACCCAACAGAAGGCACCCACATCCTTCTCAGAAAGAGCTGGTCAGGGAGGTGATGCTCAGGACCACGGAATCCCACCTGCCTGGGTCAGGAGAAGCCAGTTGGAGCAAGAGGAGTTCTAGAGTTTTAGAGACCATCATTACAATCATTTTTTTCAGCAAAAAGCATATTGCCTAATGTAAGAATGAGATTTCAGAAGGTACATGGGGTATTAAAGAAATAAAAATTGAATTAGCCACTATAAGAAATGAGGCAGGGATAGGCTTCCTTTATGATTAAATTAATTTTCAGTAAGTGTGTGCTTGGATTGAAATCCTATGATTGCTAAATTTGTCACAGCTGTTCTCCAGAATGAATTCTGTAATGTATATTCTCAAAAAAAATCTTCGTAATTTCACTACATTCATAGTTGTTTCCTGTAAGAATCTCTTGATGTTGAATAAGCAAAGCAAAAGCCTACCATCAGGGTTTTTTTGGTTTGGGTTTTTTTTTTTTTTTTGGTTTTTTATTATTTTTTTGTCCAGTTTGAATTATCTAGTGTTTATAAGAGTTCTTTTCTAGAGGAAGGCATGACAACATTTACCATATTTATATGGCTTTCCTCCAGATGGAATTTTTGATGTTTGCTGGATCCTATGCTCCATCAGAAGGCCTTTTCACATTCATTTCTTTTAGTTTTTCTAATTACATGTAAAGAAAATTTCCAATATTAACTTTTTGGGAAAGATTTTGAGTTCCAAATTTTTCTCTTTCCCTCTCTTCCCCTTCCAAGATGGCAAACCATCTGATAAAGGATATACAATTCTTTGCTTTTTAAAAGATTTTCTCCACTATAACTTCCCTGATTTTGAGAAAGAGCTGAGCTCTGCAAGATCACTATATAACTAAGTATATATATATATATATATATATATATACATATATATGTGCATATATATATATATATACATATATGTGTGTGTGTGTGTGTGTATATATATATATATATATATATATATATATATATATATATATATATATATATATATATATATATATATATATATATATATATATAGGATTTAACATATAGTTTAACATATTTAACATGTATTGGTCTAACCGCCATCTAGGGGAGGAGGTGAAGGTAAGGAGGGGAAAATTTGGAACAGAAGGTTTTGCAAGGGTCAATGAAAAATTATCCATGCATATGTTTTGTAAGTAAAAAGCTTTAAAAATTAAAAACAAAAGAGTTGAGCTCTACTTGACAGCCCCCTTATATTAATTACATTCCTAAGGTTTCTCTTCTAAATGAGTTTGCTGGTGTTCAGCAGTCTTATTTTCCAGCTAAGTCTTTCCACATTCTCATTATATGTATAACATTTTTTTTCCCAATATGAACTCTCTGATGTTCAACAAGGTATGTTTTCTGGCAGAACATCTTGCTACATTCATTACATTTATAAGATTTCTCTTTAATATGAATGCTATTTAACAAGCTATGTTTTCTGGCAGATAGTCTGCCCACATTCATTATATTCAAAGGATCTCTTTCCAGTATAAATTGTCCAATGTTGAGTAAGGTTTCTCTTCTAGAGGAAGGCCTTCCCACATTCACTGCATTTATGGTTTTTTTTTCCCTACATAAGTTTTCTGATGTTCAACAAGGTATGTTTTCTGGACCAAGACCTTTTTTTATTCATTATCTTTAATATAGTTTTTCTCCTGTTCATATTCCACAATTTTAAATAAGAACTAAATTATATTTGAAGCATTTAATATCGCAATATACTCACAAACCATTTTTAAATGCCTTCTACCAAATTTCTTTAGGTTTGAATGTTGTCGGTATCTCTTTCTATGATTATCACATTAATGGCTGTCCTTTCTAACTGATACTCTCTATTGTAGGGAAAGAACTGGTTCTAGATAGAAAACTCCCTCATATTTGCAATTCCTCTAATTTTACGGGAGGCTTTTTTTTTTTTTTTGATGATTTTTACCAGCTGTGAATTCTTATTGTTTTGCCTCTTTTCTGACATGGCACCACATTCCCAGGATTTCCCAGACTTAGAGAAAGACTCTCCCTCCATATCCTCCATCCCCCATTCTTTTTTGAAGTAATTTTGACACAGAAAGATCTTCCTTGGCTGCTAATTCCTTCGTTTCAGTTCAAGTATCCTAAACTAGGTAAGGGCTTCTTATCCGTCAATTAAAGATTCTTTCCCATTCTATGGATGTCCATCAATTGGAGAATGGTTGGGTAAATTATGGTATATGAATATTATGTAATATTATTGTTCTGTAAGAAATGACCAGCAGGAGGAATACAGAGAGGCTTGGAGAGACTTAAATCAACTGATGCTGAGTGAAATGAGCAGAACCAGAAGATCACTGTATACTTCAACAACGATACTGTATGAGGATGTATTCTGATGGAGGTGGAAATCGTCAACATAAAGAAGAGCCAACTCACTTCCAGTTGATCAATGATGGACAGAAACAACTACACCCAGAGAAGGAACACTGGGAAGTGAATGTAAATTGTTAGCACTACTGTCTATCTACCCAGGTTACTTATACCTTCGGAAGCTAATAATTAATGTGCAACAAGAAAATGGTATTTACACACATATATTGTATCTAGGTTATATTGTAACACATGTAAAATGTATGGGATTGCCTGTCATGGGGGGAGGGAGTGGAGGGAGAGAGGGGATAATTTGGAAAAATGATTACAAGGGATAATGTTATAAAAGAAATTACTCATGTATATGTACTGTCAAAAAAATTTATAAATTAAAAAAAAAAAAGATTCTTTCCCATTCTAAATCCATTATATGGTCCCCGCCCTGTATCCTTGATCCTTTGCCAGCACTCTCCCTCGATCTAATTCCTTATTACTGCAGCCCTATGTCTCATAAATTAGCAGTTATTCTCAATCCTAGCTCCTTAAAGGTTGCCAGCTGCCCGTGAACTGCTCCAATCCCCTAGTGTTTAAAAAACCAGTCTACCCTCTATTATATTATGCAAATTCACACCCATCCTGTTATCAGCCCACATATATTTTTCCACTTATTGCCAAACTTCTTAAAGGAACAGTATATGCTAAATATTTCTGGTTCCTCATCATTCTGCCTCTTCAGTGTCTTGCAATATGATTTCTTTCTCAATTGTTTAACTCAAATCGTTATATTAAAAATCACCATGGAGTTCCTTAAAAAAGATTTTCTGACTAGCCGCAAACTCCGTTTCCCTCTGAAAGCAGACGCTCTTGATTTGAACCAGTGGTTAAAGTTGACATAAAAGATGTGAACAGAATATTGATGAATAATTTGTTAATAAATCATCATTAACTAAAGAGCGGAAAGAGACATATATGTGCCAAAATGTTTGTGGCAGCTCTTTTTGTTGTAGCTAGAAACTGGAGGATGAATGGATGTCCATCAGTTGGAGAATGGTTGGGTAAATTATGGTATATGAAGGTTATGGAATATTATTGCTCGGTAAGAAATGACCAACAGGAGGAATACAGAGAGGCCTGGAGAGACTTAAATCAACTGATGCTGAGTGAAATGAGCAGAACCAGAAGATCACTGTACACTTCAACAACAATACTGTATGAGGATGTATTCTGATGGAAGTGGAAATCTTCAACATAAAGAAGATCCAACTCACTTCCAGTTGATCAATGATGGACAGAGGTAGCTACACCCAGAGAAGAAACACTGGGAAGTGAATGTAAATTGTTAGCACTAATATCTGTCTGCCCAGGTTGCATGTACCTTCGGATTCTAATGTTTATTGTGCAACAAGAAAATGATATTCACACACATGTATTGTACCTAGACTATATTGTAACACATGTAAAATGTATGGTATTGCCTGTCGTCGGGGGGAGGGAATAGAGGGAGGGGGGGTAAATTGGAAAAATGAATACAAGGGATAATATTATAAAATATATATATATATATATATAAAATAAAAAAAAATAAATCATCATTAATAGCTACTAGACAGCTGTGTAGGCAGCTAGGTGGTGCCATAATCATAGATTACTGGGACTGGAGTCATCTTCCTGAGTTCAAATCTGGCCTCAGACACTCCCTTAACTGTCTCAATTTTCTCATCTGTAAAATGAACTGGAGAAGGAAATGGCAAACCGGCATCTTCCAAGAAAACCCAAATGGGATCATGGAATGTCAGACAGATTAAACACTGGAACAACTAAATGGCAGGTAGATACTACAGTGGATAGAGCATTGAACTTGGATTAAGGAAGCCTTTAAAAATCTTTCCCTGGACACTTATTAGCTGTGTGATCTCTCTGTGCCTCAGTTTCCTTATCCATAAAATCAAAGTAGTTGCACCTCCAGTGCCTGCCTTCTGTGAGGTTCCATTGAGATAATGTGTTATAACCATCATTTGAAGATTGTACGCAAGGCTGTTGGAGAAAATATTCATTGGTTTAAAAAAAAATCAGGTTGAGAACAAAGATATCAATAGAAACACAATCTGCTTATTTTTTTCTTTTTAGTAATTCATGGACATCATCCAGTTGAGCAAGCTTTTGCTGTGGTATGAATCCCAGATGGGTCCCTCCCTAACATAGATTTTATAGTAGAAAGAACTCCAAATTTGGAGTCAGGTGACCTGGATTTTTTTTCTCATTTTTCCCCTTTTTGATTTGATTTTTCTTGTGCAGCAAGATATTTGTGGAAATATGTAAATATATTTATATTATATTATATTATATTATATTATATTATATTATATTATATTATATTATATTATATTATATTATATTATATTATATTATATTATATTATATTATATTATATTATATTATATTATATTATATTATATTATATTATATTATATTATATTATATATAAATATATAAAGAGGAATTGCCCATGTTTAGCATATATTGAATTGTTTGCCATCTAGGGGAGGAGGTGGGGGGAAGGGAAAAATTTGAAATGTAGGGTTTTGCAAGGCTGAATGTTGAAAACTCTCTAGGCATATGTTTTGAAAATAAAAAAGCTTTAAGATGGGGGGGGAGCAGCTAAATGGCACAGTGGGTAGAGTACTAGCCTTGAAATCAGGAGGACCTGAGTTCAGATTCGGTTTCTGACACTTAATACATCCTAGCTGTGTGACCCTGGGCACTTAACCCTACTTGCCTAAGGGGAAAAAAGGGCAATGGAAGTAGATAAAGGGAGGAAACCTGAAGGCTGGCTGCCCTTCCTGGAAGCTGCCATTTCATTGTCAGATGGACAGTAACTATCCTTTCCACAGTAAACTAGCAAGTGAGAAGCTCTCAGGAGACAGCCCACAGCCAGATCTTTTTCTCTCTGGGCTTTGCCTGGAGAAAGCCCTTTGTGATTCTGATTGCTGGGAATCTGGACCAGCCACACAAACAAAGCTTCATGGAGGAAGTCAGAGGATGCTATTCTGGAATTAAAATCCTTCCCCTGAAACTTTATACCAGAGGGATCTCGGAGGAGTCATTGAACCCCCTGACAATCAGTGAGGGAGTTGACCCTTCCCAGTTCTAAAACCGTAGCTGCAAATTTTCTGATAAATTCCTAGTGGCTATAAGACCCTAGACCCTCCCTTTGTCCCCTACCAAAAGTGGAGGTAGCCTTGATGAGCTGATTGTGAGAGGCAGCCAGAAAGAGCTGACTGTGTGAGCCTGCACAAGACTCTTTGCTTCTCATTGCTCTTGGCAACTAAGTTAGCGGAGGGGAGCTTCCTCTGTCAGGGCCTCCAGGGGGTCTGTCAGGAGGGCGTGGGAATCCCATTAGTGACCAGGTTCTCCCAGCCCAAAGGAAAGATCAGCAATGAAAATCAGGCTGCTGTGCTCTAACTGCCTGATTATTTTTGAAATCCCTGGGATTTTCTGGGAGCAAGGAATTCCCAGGGTGGAAAGTCCCTCCACTGATGTAAATCTTCAGACCCTCTAAGTCACAAAGTTGCTTGGGACAATGAGAGGTAAAGTGAAGTGGAAGGGACACACAGCCAGTACCTGTCCAAAGCAGCATCTGAACTCAAGTCCTTTGGACTTAAAAGCTGATTCCCAGGTAGGTCGCCTCTCAATAAAAACAGCCAGCTTTTGTGAAGTATCCTGGGGTCTCCTGCAATGGGCCTTGGAGTTCTGACTTTCAACAACAATGTTGGACCCACCTTTTCCCAATCCATTACCTTCCTGTCACTCAGCTTCCTCCCTCACACCAGTTCCAACTTGCAGCAAATGGATTGAATGTGGGCAGCATCTTGACAAGAGAAGACTTGCTCAGGATCTGGGGAGCGTGGGCAGGTTTTTTGGGTCTCCGGAGTCTAAATGTTGTGGTTCAAAAATGAGACCAAAGAAGAGCAAGGTGCTACTTCAGCTGTGCCGCTTTCAGCCCAGAAGGTCCAAATCCTTTCCTGGGTATTGCTTCATCTGCCCTCCCAACACACCTTGGGGACAGAGGAAACTGAGGCAACTTCACTGTGGTGAGGTGGCTGGCTAGCTCATCTCATGGCTTGGAAAGTGGCAAATGAACCCAGGCATTCTGATTTCTGCTCCTTCCACCTGAAGACTGTGTCAGCTGGGAAAAGCTGCATTATCTTGCCTCCTTTACTGGATCTTCATCAATACATCTAAAACAAGACTGTCTCCTTCCCTGAACCCATTCCTTCCCCAAACTTATTTTTTTTTTTGGGGGGGGGGGCGGGAGGAGGACACTTCATCCTTTTAGTCACTCAGGCTCACAGTCTGCTAATTGACAACTCGGATCCTCCTGATTCCCTTTAGCCAATTAATTACTAAGTTAAATGATTTTAATCATTCAGAAGCACTTGTCAACTCTTAGTGAGCCTATTATAAGTGTCCTAATTCATCTCCAGTCTTTCCCCTCCTCAATTCACCCTTCACAAGGTCTAACTGATGTCACCCTCCTGTTCAAAGACCCTCACCCTCCATATTGCTTCTGGGACATGACACAAATCCTCCTGGAAGGCATCCAAGCCTTCTTCAACATGACTCCAACCTCCCTTTACTTTCCAGCATTTTTCCTAACACCCCTCACTCCACACACTCCAAGTTCCAGACCAAATGGACTGCTAGTGTTTCTTCAAGTTTACATTCCATCTTCCATCTGAATGAATTTTGAACAGATGGACTAGAATATATAATTCCTCAACTAGAACACACTCTTTAAAACTAAACTCAGCACCATCCCTTCCGTGGAAGGATTCCCTCACCTTCATTCACTGCTGCTCTCTCCTTTCGTGTATGGATCTTTTCTCTCCTATTTTATATTTATCTCTAAATGTTTTGGATCCCTGAGGAAGAGAATACAAGTTTCTTGAGGATGGGATAATTTCCTCCGGCATGTTTATTAAGTTGAGAATGTGTTCCAACACAATGATTTCCTTAGTCAAAAATATGAGTTTAAGGTTCTAATGAACAGAGTAAGAGCTAAAAAAAATTACATTTTTACGTATTTAAAAAATATAATTAATAATCTTGTTAGGGAGGATAGGAAGCTCTTAAGGTTTCCTTCACACCTGAGTGAACAGGCCCTAGTACATGTGAGTTCCAGAACTTTCATCCACCAGGCAGTTACTGGTAGGCCAGAGAGGCAGAGAAAACTACCCAGATAATTGTCTCATTCCAAAATAGGGCATGTAGGTGTGTGCTGGTTTGGGTGGAACTAATGTTACTTGGGAAGGTGTGTTGGTATAAATCGATTCTTTATACTAGAGTAAAACAGATTTTCTTTTGGCCCCAAGGAAAGCTTGGCCCCGAGGAGTGTGAAAATTTAGGGACTGGCAGCCTCATTTACATGACATCCCAATGACATGGATGCCATGAGAGGGACTCAGATGGATCACGTTCCCCTTCTTCTGCAGGTAAGACCCACAAGGTTCACCTTCTGTGAAGAACAGGCATTCTTGGAGTGGATGACAAAAATTGGACTTTTAAGTATATGCAGTCCTTCCTCTGGTTCCTCATGCCACAGAAGTCTACTCAGGATTGGGAAAAGGGGAAAGATCAGTGAGAAGATGGCTGAGGGATGCTCATTCCCTCCCCTATCCAAACACTATTCTTGTCCATTTTCTATCCTCCAGAAAGGATGCCTCTGGGGGCTGGATCCTGGGGAGAGGCTCATAAATGGTCCAAATCAGGTGGCAAAGTAGTAGGATAATTATCTTAGGAAAAAATATGATTTGACAGAGCATTGACAATAAGCTCTCAACCCTTCTCAACCACCATATTTTTTCTCTTCTTCCTCCCTTCTCCCCAACAATGTCTTGTTTGGTTGCTGATTACAGCAATTATATTATCCAGAGCAAAAATCAGAAAAAGATAAGCTACCTCTGCCCCAAACAGACAAGGGATTGAGCACCAGTGCAGAGGATAAAGTGTGGTCCAACTTCACTCAAGCACTCTAAATTCATTTAGAGAGGAGAAAACTGGATGCAATCCGATCCCTTTTCCACAAGCGCATGGACAAACCAGTCACCTGAGAGTCTTCCCCCCATTAATTTAATCGGCAATTAAACTATAAATAAACTTTCTGCAGCTTCCTGGAAACTATAGGACACTATAAATTGAAGTAATGACCACAAGCGAAATTACTTAGAGATCTAAGCTTTCCTGTCACTTAAATGAATCCATAAATTTTTTTACAATGTAATATTATGAGAACAGGTCAAATGAGGCAGGAATATTGTAACAGAAGTGTATTGTATTTAATTGCTCACCTGGGGCAATGTCTTAGTTTCTAACCACACCCTCACTTCGTCCCTCCCTTCCAAGTATGTTTTAGACACTCACCACTTCTGCCTGTTTATTTTTCTACTCTTTAAAAGATATTCTTCAGGTCTTTTCCCCAGAGCATAATGGAAATCACGGGCAAGAGGGCTAAAAGAAACAGGTGGGAAAAGGGGGAGACCCTGATTTCTTTTCTAACGTGCGATAAAGTTCTGTTTTTAGAAGTCTACTGAGAAGATTAGAAAGGCAGCTAGGTGGTGCAGCGGCTAGAGCACCAGCCCTGAAGTCAGGAGGACCTGAGCTCAAATGTGGTCTCAGACACTTAACACTTCCCGGCTGTGGGACCCTGGGCAATTAACCTCAATTGCCTCAGCAAAAAAGAAAAAGTGGAGGGAGCAAAGATGGCAGGGATTCTCTTGAGCTCTCCCCCAAACCCATCCAAATGCCTTTTAATAATGATTCTAAAAGCACAACCCACAGAAAGGAGGGAAACCTTTTTCCAGCCCAAGACAACTTAGAAGGTTTTGCTGTAGAAAGGGGCAGAGTCCAGCTCAGGCCTTGCCGGTATAGACTGGGCCCCAGCAAAACAGGAGTTTGGGGTGACAATCAGAGGCAGCTTCTAGAGCTGTCAGGTGATAAGGGAATCAGAGAGCAGGTCAGAAGGAGATTTATAGGGGTCCCTTTGCTGGCACCGGGGGCAGCACTGTTGCATTGCCTATACTTGGATCTGGGTCAAAGTCCTGGTTCTTAGTTCCAGAGGGAGAATGAGCAGAAGCACAGCAGACTTTGTAGCCTCCAGGAAGCAAGAATTCCAGGGGGGGATAAGAGTTACTGTGTTACTACAAATCAGTGCGCAGGACAGGAGCAAACACATCTCTCTCTAGAAAAAACTACCTTGGAAGAGCCCAAAACTTCCAAGTCCCCAGAATTACCTCTGAAAACAGCTGCACAAAAACCCTGAAATTTAGGAAAATCCTCTATTCTGGAAGAAGAACTCTTAGAATAGAATTAAAGTCAAGAAATAGATTGGAAAAATGAGCAAACAACAGAAGAAATCCTGATTATAGAAAGCTACTCTGGTGATCAAAATACTCTTAGAAGAAGACAACAAAATCAAAATTCCTGCATCCAAAGCCTCTAAGAAAAAAATATGAATTGGTATTAGGCCATAGAAGAGCTCCAAAAAATATTTTTAAAATCAAGTAAGAGAGACAGAAGAAAAATTGGGAAGAAAAATGAGAATAAGAAAAGAAAATCACAAAAATAGAATCAAGAGCTTGGTAAAAAGAGGCACCAAAATACTGAGAAAATTAATATCTTAAAAAATAGAATAGGTCAAATGGTAAAAGAGGTACAATAATCCAGTGAAGAAAAGAATAATGCCTTGTGAAGCAGAATTGTCCAAATGGAAAAAGCAGCACAAAAATTTGCAGAAGAGAAGAACTTAAAAAGTAGAATTGGTGATAACTATCAAAGGATATGAATAGTTAATTTTCAGATGAAATTAAAGCCATCTATAATCAAATGAAAAAATGCTCTCAATCACTATTGATGGAGAAATACAAATTAAGACAACTCTGAGATATCACTGCACACCTGTCAGATTGGCTAAGGTGACAGGAAAAGATGATGAATGTTGGAGGGAATATGGGAAAACTGGGACACTAATACATTGTTGGTGGAGTTATGAACTGATCCAACCATTCTGGAGAGCAATCTGGAACTATGTTCAAAAAGTTATCAAACTGTGCATACCCTTTGATCCAGCAGTGCTGTTATTGGGCTTATATCCCAAAGAGATCTTAAAGAAGGGAAAGGGACCCGTATGTGCAAGAATGTTTGCGGCAGCCCTTTTTATCATAGTAAGAAACTGGAAACTGAGTGGATGCCCATCAGTTGGAGAATGGTTGGGTAAATTGTGGTATATGAAGGTTATGGAATATTATTGCTCTGTAAGAAGTGACCAGCAGGATGAATACAGAGAGGCTTGGAGAGACTTACATCAACTGATGCTGAGTGAAGTGAGCAGGACCTGGAGATCATTTTACAAGGTAACAACAACATTATACAATGAATGATCAATTCTGATGGACATGGCATATGTTTAACATATATTAGATTACTTGCTATCTACAGGGGGTGGTGGGGAGAAGTGGGGAAATTTGGAAGAGTCCATGTTGAAAAATTATCGATATAAATGTTTTGAAAATAAAAGGCTTTAATTAAAAAAAAAAAGAAAAGAAAAAAAAATGATCATGGAAAACTGATCTGATATTCTGGAACCAGAGGGTAAAATAGAAATTGAAAGAATCTACCAATCACCTCCTCAAAGAGATCCCAAAGTGAAAATTTCCAGGAATATTATAGTCAAATTCCTGACCTCCCAGATCAAGGAGAAAATACTGCAAGCAACCAAAAAAAAAAAAAAAAAAACAACCAAACAACAACAAAAAAAACCCCTGTTATAACTGTTGTGGAACCAGTCAGGAAAACACAAGATTTAACAGATTTTTCTTTAATGGATTGGAGAGTTTGGAATATAATATTCCTAGTTGTAAGTAGCATTATAATCAAGAATCACCTACCCAGCAAAATTGAGGATGATCTTTCGGGGGGAAGGGGGGAAATGGATATTCAATGAAATAGAATATTACTGATGAAAAGACTGAATAGAAAATAAGATTTTCAAATACAAGATGAAAAAGAAACAAAAAGGTAAATAGGAAACAGAAATCATAAATGATTCAATAATAAGATTAAACTTTATTTTCCTACATAAGAAAATATAACTCCTAAAATTTTTCTCATTATTAAGGCAGAAGTATACATACTCAGAAAACAGAGATATGAGTTGAATATGATGGAATAATTATCTTAAAAAATAATATTAAGGATGAAAAAAAGAATGCACTGAAAAAGGGTGAAAAGGAAAGGCAGAATGAATAAATTATCTGACATAAGAGGCCTAAAAGAGATTTTACAGTGGAGAGGGAAATGGGGGGAAAGCAGAGCGAGGAGCACATAAACCTTATTTTCATCAGATTTGGTTCAAAGAGAGAATAATATATACACTCAGCTGTATATAGAAATCTATCTTGCCATACAGGGGAGAAGGAAAGGAAGAGGATAAGAGGTAGGTAGGGGTGGGGAGAGCTCATAGAAGGGAGGGTAATTTGGGGGGAGGTAAAAGTCAAAAGTAAAACACTTTTGATAATTAACACAGTAAAAGGAAAATAAGATGGAAAGAAATATTGATACTAATCATTATTGTGAATTTTTTTTTTTGCTGAAGACTTTGTTTCTTTGAATCAGAAATTTGAGTCAAATTCATAGAAGAGTTATTCCCCAATTGATAAATGGCCAAAGGATATGAAGAGGCAGTTTTCAGGAAAAGTAATCATAACTATCAATAGTCATATGAAATTCTAAATCACCATCGATAAGAAAAATGCAAGTTAAAGCAACTGAGCTACGTCAGATTGGCTAATATGACAGAAAAGGAAAATGACAAATGTTAGAGAGGAAGTGGAAAAAGTAAAGCACATAAGTACTATTGGTGAGTTGTCTACTGATTCAACTAATTTGGAACTATGCCCTCATTCCCTCACTTGGGAAAGTTACCAGTCCATCATTTTTGCTCATGCTTTAGCTGACCTCCTTTTATACTTCATTTCTGTGACATAATTCCTTGCCGGTAATGTATTACCGGTGACCCCCAACCCTCATGCACCTCTCTCTGGATGGCTCTCATCCTTTCTTCCTTCAGCATCTGCAGGGAAAGCTCCAGGTTGCAGCAATGCACCTTCACTGGCAGGTAGAAACAGGACAGCTATCTCAGGGACGAAGAGCTCGCCAATCCCCAACAGTAATCCAACCCGGAGCGGGTCCACTTCATCTTTTCATTTGCAGAGTTTGTCCAAGATATCTGAGCTCTACAGATGGACCAGCATGCATAGGGACCTGAGACAAACCTACCTGGAGTGATCACAGATCACATCTGAGAGGGTCTAGAACTTGTGACTTAATTACCACAGCCTGAAAAGGAGCTACTGAAGGATCTCGCAATTCACAGGGAGTCACGATACCTTCCCCGACAGCAACAGGTAACTTTGTTGGGGATACACCTTTTCCCATTGGCTTTGTCTTGCTCCCTATTGATCACAGAGGAAGATTGTCTCAATTGCCATTTCTCTCAAGAAATATTTTATAATTGTGATGGGCAAGGGGAAATATCTTGGGGAAAGAGAGCTTTTAAGGGGCTTTGTTCTCCTGAATGCTTTTGTAAAGTCAACAAACTGTAAAGCCATTGGGATTTTGTGTTCTAGCTTACAGAAATGATGGCAAGTATAAATCCAGAGGGATTTTGAGTTCTCTGTATCTCACAGTGAATTGTATGAAGCCAAATATAAATCCAGTGGGATTTTGTGTTCCCTGTATCTCACAGTGAATTAATTGTATGATGGCAAGTATAAATCCAGTGGGATTTTGTGTTCTCTATATCTCACAGTGAATTGTATGATGGCAAATATAAATCCAGTGGGATTTTGAGTTCTCTGTATCTCACAGTGAATTGTATGAAGGCAAATATAAATCCAGTGGGATTTTGTGTTCTCTGTATCTCACAGTGAATTGTATGAAGCCAAATATAAATCCAGTGGGATTTTGTGTTCTCTGTATCTCACAGTGAATTATAGGAAGGCAAGTATAAATCCAGTGGGATTTTGAGTTCTCTGTATCTCACAGTGAATTGTAGGAAGGCAAGTATAAATCCAGTGGGATTTTGTGTTCTCTGTATCTCACAGTGAATTGTAGGAAGGCAAGTATAAATCCAGTGGGATTTTGTGTTCTCTGTATCTCACAGTGAATTGTAGGAAGGCAAGTATAAATCCAGTGGGATTTTGTATTCTCTGTATCTCACAGTGAATTGTAGGAAGGCAAGTATAAATCCAGTGGGATTTTGTGTTCTCTGTATCTCACAGTGAATTATAGGAAGGCAAGTATAAATCCAGTGGGATTTTGTGTTCTCTGTATCTCACAGTGAATTATAGGAAGGCAAGTATAAATCCAGTGGGATTTTGTGTTCTCTGTATCTCACAGTGAATTAATTGTATGATGGCAATTATAAATCCAGTGGGATTTTGTGTTCTCTGTCTTGTATGATGGCAAATATAAATCCAGTGGGATTTTGTGCTCTCTGTATCTCACAGTGAATTAATTGTATGAGGGAAAATATAAATCCAGTGGGACTTTGTGTTCTCTGTATCTCACAGTGAATTAATTGTATGAAGGCAAGTATAAATCCAGTGGGATTTTGTGTTCTCTGTCTTGTATGAAGGCAAGTATAAATCCAGTGGGATTTTGTGTTCTCTATATCTCACAGTGAATTGTATGAAGGCAAGTATAGATCCAGTGGGATTTTGTGTTCTCTGTATCTCACAGTGAATTAATGTATGATGGCAAGTATAAATCCACTGGGATTTTGTGTTCTCTATCTTACTTTTTTTTAATTTTATTTATAATTTTTGGACAGTATATATGCATGAGTAATTTTTTTATAACATTATCCCTTGTATTCATTTTTCCAAATTATCCCCTCACTCCCTCTACTCCCTCCCCTTGATGACAGGCAATCCCATACATTTTACATGTGTTACAATATAACCTAGATACAATATATGTGTGTAAATACCATTTTCTTGTTGCACATTAAGTATTAGATTCCGAAGGTACATGTAACCTGGGTAGATAGACAGTAGTGCTAACAGTTTACATTCGCTTCCCAGTGTTCCTTCTCTGCGTGTAGTTATTTCTGTCCATCATTGATCAACTGGAAGTGAGTTGGAATTTCTTTATGTTGAAGATTTCCACTTCCACCAGAATACATCCTCATACAGTATTGTTGTTGAAGTGTATAGTGATCTCCTGGTTCTGCTCATTTCACTCAGCATCAGTTGATGTAAGTCTCTCCAAGCCTCTCTGTATTCCTCCTGTTGGTCATTTCTTACAGAGCAATAATATTCCATAACCTTCATATACCACAATTTACCCAACTATTCTCCAATTGATGGGCATCCATTCATTTTCCAGTTTCCAGCCACTACGAAAAGAGCTGCCACAAACATTTTGACACATATATGTCTCTTTCCGCTCTTTAGTATTTCTTTGGGATATAAGCCCAGTAGTAGCACTGCTGGATCAAAGGGTATGCACAGTTTGATAACTTTTGGGGCATAATTCCAGATTGCTCTCCAGAATGGCTGGATTCTTTCACAACTCCACCAACAATCCATCAGTGTCCCAGTTTTCCCACATCCCCTCCAACATTCAGCATTATTTGTTCCTGTCATCTTAGCCAATCTGACAGGTGTGTAGTGGTATCTCAGAGTTGTCTTAATTTGCATTTCTCTGATCAGTAGTGATTTGGAACACTCTTTCATATGAGTGGATATAGTTTCAATTTCATCATCTGAGAATTGTCTGTTCATATCCTTTGACCATTTATCAATTGGAGAATGGTTTGTTTCTTATAAATTAGGGTCAGTTCTCTATATATTTTGGAAATGAGATCTTTATCAGAACCTTTAACTGTAAAAATATTTTCCCAATTTGTTACTTCCCTTCTAATCTTGTTTGCATTAGTATTGTTTGTACAGAAACTTTTCAGTTTGATGTAATCAAAATCTTCTATTTTGTGATCAATAATGATCTCTAATTCTCCTCTGGTCATAAATTCCTTCCTCCTCCACAAGTCTGAGAGGTAGACTATTCTCTGTTTCTCTAAACTATTTATGATCTCATTCTTTATGCTAAATCATGGACCCATTTTGATCTTATCTTGGTATATGGTGTTAAATGTGGATCCATATCTAATTTCTGCCATACTAATTTCCAGTTTTCCCAACAGTTTTTTTTCCAAATAATGAATTTTATCCCTAATGTTGGTATCTTTGAGTTTGTCAAAGATTAGATTGCTATAGTTGTACCCTTTTTTGTCCTTTGTACCTAATCTGTTCCACTGATCGACTAATCTATTTCTTAGCCATTACCAAATGGTTTTGGTTACTGCTGCTATATAATATAGCTTTAGATCAGGTACACTTAGACCACCTTCATCTGACTTTTTTTTTCATTAGTTCCCTTGCAATTCTCAACCTTTTGTTGTTCCATATGAATTTTGTTGTTATTTTTTCTAGGTCACTAAAATAGTTTCTTGGGAGTCTGATTGGTATAGCACTAAATAAATAGATTAGTTTGGGGAGTATTGTCATCTTTATTATATTCGCTCGGCCTATCCAAGAGCACTGAATGTCTTTCCAATTATTTAAATCTGACTTTATTTTTTTGGCAAGTGTTTTGTAATTTTTCTCATATAATTCCTGACTATTTTTTGGTAGATGGATTCCCAAATATTTTATATTCTCGACATTTGTTTGGAATGGAATTTCTCTTTGTATCTGTTGCTGTTGCATTTTGTTGGTGATATATAAGAATGCTGAGGATTTATGTGGATTTATTTTGTATCCTGCCACTTTGCTAAAATTCTGAATTATTTCTAAAGCTTTTTAGCAGAGTTTTTGGGGTTCTCTAAGTATACCATCATGTCATCTGCAAAGAGTGATAGTTTGATTTCCTCATTTCCTACTCTAATTCCTTGAATCTCTTTCTTGGCTCTTATTGCCGAGGCTAGCGTTTCTAGTACTAAATTGAATAGTAATGGTGATAGTGGGCAACCTTGTTTCACTCCTGATCTTACTGGGAAAGATTCCAGTTTATCTCCATTACATATTATGCTTACTGATGGTCTTAAATATATGCTCCTGACTATTTTAAGGAATAGTCCATTTATTCCTTTATTCTCAAGTGTTTTTACTAGGAATGGATGTTGGATTTTGTCAAATGCTTTTTCTGCATCTATTGAGATGATCATATGGTTTTTATTAATTTGATTATTAATATGGTCAATTATGCTAAGAGTTTTCCTAATATTAAACCAGCCCTGCATTCCTAGTATAAATCCTACTTGATCATAGTGTATTATCCTGGGAATGATTTTCTGAAGTCTTTTTGCTAATATCTTATTTAAGATTTTAGCATCAATATTCATTAAGGAAATTGGCCTATAATTTTCTTTCTCAGTTTTCGATCGACCTGGTTTAGGTATCAGTACCATGTCTGTGTCATAAAAGGAGTTTGGTAGGACTCCTTCATCCCCTATTTTTTCAAATAGTTTATATAACATTGGGGCTAATTGTTCTTTAAATGTTTGGTAGAACTCACATGTAAATCCATCTGGTCCTGGGGATTTTTTCCTGTGGAGTTGATTAATAGCTTGTTCTATTTCTTTTTCTGAAATGGGACTATTTAAGCAATTTATCTCCTCTCTGTTAATCTAGGAAGCCTATATTTTTGGAGGAAGTCATCCATTTCACTTAAGTTATCAAATTTATTGGCATAAAGTTGGGCAAAGTAACTCCTTATTATTTCTCTAATTTCCTCTTCATTGGTGGAAAGATCCCCCTTTTCATTTGTAAGACTAACAATTTGATTTTCCTCTTTCCTTTTTCTGATCAGATTTACCAAAGGTTTATCTATTTTATTGGCTTTTTCATAAAATCAGCTCTTGGTTTTATTGATTAATTCAATAGTTTTTAAAATTTCAATATTATTGATTTCTCCTTTTAATTTTTTGTATTTCAAGTTTGATTTTTGGTTGGAGGTTTTTAATTTGGTCTTTTTCTAGCTTTTTAAGTTGCAGGCCCAATTCGTTAATCTTTTCTTTCTCTATTTTGTTCAAATAAGCCTCTAAAGATATAAAATTTCTCCTTATTACCGCTTTAGCTGCATCCCACAGATTTTGGTATGATGTCTCATCATTGTCATTATCTTGGGTGAAATTATTGTTTCTATAATTTGCTGTTTCACCCAGTCATTCTTTAAGATGAGATTATTCATTTTCCAATTACTTTTTGGTCTATTTACCCCTAACTTTTTACTGAATGTAGCTTTTATTGCATTGTGATCTGAGAAGAAGGTATTTATTATTTCTGCCTTCCTGCATTTAATTTTGAGATCTTTATGTCCTAATATATGGTCAATTTTTGTATAGGATCCATGAACTGCTGAGAAGAAAGTATATTCCTTTCTATTGCCATTCAGTTTTCTCCAAAGGTCTATCATACCTAGTTTTTCTAATGTTCTATTTACTTTTTTAATTTCTTTCTTATTTGTTTTGTGGTTTGATTTGTCTAAGTCTGAGAGTGCAAGGTTGAGATCTCCCACTATTATAGTTTTACTGTCTATTTCTTCTTGCAACTCTCTTAACTTTTCCTTTAGAAAGTTATGTGCATATATGTTTAGTATTGATATGGCTTCTTTTTTTATGCTACCTTTTAGCAGGATATAGTTTCCTTCCTTATCTATTTTAATTAGATCAACTTCTGCTTTTGCTTGATCTGACATAAGGATGGCTACCCCTGCTTTTTTGGCTTTACCTGAAGCATAATAGATTCTGCTCCAACCATTTACCTTTACTCTGTATGTATTTCCCTGTTTTAAGTGTGTTTCCTATAAACAACATATTGTAGGGTTCTGACTTTTGATCCAGTCTGCTATCCGTCTCTGTTTGATGGGAGAGTTCATCCCATTCACATTTACAATTAAAATTACTAATTCTGTATTTCCTGCCATCATATTATCTCCAGATTATGCTTTTTCCCTTGATCCCCCTGAACCCCTTCCCCAATATTTAATTTATAGACCCCACTTGTGACGCACAGCCCTCCCTTTTTTAGTATCCTTCCCCCCTCTTTCCAAGTCCCTTCCCTTATTCCCCTTTTCCTTTTCCCTTTTCCTCTCCCCCCTTTTAATGAGGTGAGAGAGAATTCTCTGAAAAACAAATATGTCAATTATTTACTCTTTGAGCCTATTCTGATGAAAGTAAGATTCACACAATGTTTCTCCCCCCCTCTAAATTCCCTCAGATACGGTATATTTTCTATGCCTCTTCCTGGGATGTAGTTTCCCTCTTTTTATCACTCCTTCCCCTTTTTCTGATACTACCCCCTTCCCTTTACTATTCCCCTCCTTTTTTATATCAGTAAAATCAAATTATTCATGTGGACTTTCTATATATCCACAACAGAGATACAGTTTTCAAGGGTTCTGTGTACCTTTTTCTGTTTCTCTTCAGTCTTGTGGATGCAGATCAAATTTTTTTGTTTAAGTCTGGTTTTTTTCTTAGAAACAAATGGAATTCCTCTGTTTCATTGAATGACCATCTTCTTCCATGGAAGAAAATGCTAAACTTAGCTGGGTAGTTTATTCTTGGTTGCAATCCTTGATCTTTTGCCTTTTGGAATATCAGGTTCCAGGCCCTTCGATCTTTTAATGTGGAGGCAGCCAGATCTTGAGTGTGATCCTTATTGTGGCCCCTTGATATTTGAATTGCTTTTTTCTAGCTGCTTGCAATATTCTTTCCTTTGTTTGATAGTTCTGCAGCTTAGCCACAATATTCCATGGAGTTCTTTTTTTAGGGTCTTTTTCAGAAGGTGTTCGATGAATTCTTTCCACGCCTATTTTCCCTTCTGTTTCTATTATCTCTGAACAGTTCTCTTTGGTGATTTCCTATAAAATAGAATCTAGGCTCTTTTTTTGGTCATAGTTTTCTGGAAGTCCAATAATCCTCAGATTATCTCTCCTAGATCTATTTTCCAGGTCGATAGATTTTCCCAGTAAGTATTTGACGTTATTCTCCAGCTTTTCATTTTTTTTTTTTTTTTGTTTTGTTTTGTTTGACTGATTCTTGGGTTCTCAATGAATCATTCATTTCTATTTGTTCCATCCTGATTTTTAATGAGTTATTTTCTTCATTCACATTTTTTAGTTTTTTGTATATGACCAATTGAGTTTTTAAATGAATTATTTTGCTCTATTGAATTTTTTTTCCATTTCCCTAATTTTTTTTAGAGAATTATTTTCTTTTTCCAATTCAGAAATCCTACTTTGTTGAGATGTTTTTATTTTTTCAATTCAGAAATCCTACTTTCCTGTGATTTTTTAACCTTTTCTAATTCACAAATTTTGTTTCCCTGCATCTCCTGTGAATTCTTTATTTTTTCCAACTCAAATTTCAGAACATTGTTATTCTCTATCATAGCTTCTCTTTCCTTTTCCCATTTTTCTTCAAACTCTCTTAACTTTTTAATAGTCTCTTCAAGGAGAGAGCTATGTGATGGGGGGCAGGAATCGTTCCCCTTTAGGTTGTTATCTGCTGACTCTCTGCTGTTAACTTCCTCAGGATTGGATACCCGCTCTTTCTCTATGTAGAAAGAATCAATGGTTCTCTTTAGCTTTTTATTCATATTTAAAAAATCTTTTGGGGTCTGTCCCTGGGGTAGGAAATTATTTATTTACTTCTTTACCAGCTTCCTCCCAGACTGGATGGATGCAGTGGCCCCTGCGCCTGAGCTAAGAGAGAGCTCTGGGAGAGTTCCCCTCCCCCTCCCTGGAAGTGCCTCAGAGGTGATTAGTACAGCTGCGGCTGTGCTGTGAGGGTTGCCCAGTGAAGGACCCCGCTGTGTGTCCTAGAGATTTCCCTGAGGTTTAAGACTGAACAGTAAAGGTGACACAAAGCCCAGCCAATGTGTTCCGTGGGCCGTGGATATCAGCAGCTGACATGAAAAGCCCCTGCGCTCAAACTGGAAGTGTCTGTCCTGAAACCGCGGTCCCTATTTCAAAGGTTCCGCTTCTCTGGGACTTTTGCAGCTGAGTTCCACAGCCTCCAGCCAAGCCCGGCACTATGTGAATTAGATGTTGCCTTGGGCTGTGTCCCTGATTTTCAAGCTCTTAACTACCCCAAGGTGAAGTCCTGGACCGCAGATGGAGGCTGCACAGCCTTGCCGAGATCTGTTAGGTCACTTCCAGATTGGGGTGGTTCTAGTATCTGACTTTATATTTTAAAGTGGCTTGATTTCTCTTCTGAACTGCTGTATTATAAGCAGAGAAGAGCTAACAGCCTGTGCCAGATTCTTCTATCTCTGTGGCTTCTCTGATCCCAGAGCCCTCCCCAGCGCGATCGGCGCAGTGTGCTAGCACTTCACCCTGTCTGTGCTGGCTTTTTTTCTTCCTCCCCTGGGAACCGACCTTTTCTGTTTCTTCATCTGGTAAGTCGTGCTTCCAGTCCTTGGGTTTCTATCAGTCCAGCATTATTTTTGAGGCTGACTTAACTAATTGGTATTGAGGGAAGAAGGGAGCTCACAAAATCGTGTGTATCTTCTCCCACCATCTTGGCTCCATCCCGTGTTCTCTATCTTACAGTGAATTGTATGATGGTAAGTATAAATCCAGTGAGATTTTGTGTTCTCTGTATCTCACAGTGAATTAATTGTATGAAGGCAAATATAAATCCAGTGGGATTTTGTGTTCTCTGTATTATATGATGGCAAGTATAAAGAGGGATTTTGTGTTCTCTATCTCACAGTGAATTGAATGAAGGCAAGTATAAATCCAGTGGGATTTTGTGTTCTCTGTATCTCACAGTGAATTGAATGAAGGCAAGTATAAATCCAGTGGGATTTTTGTGTTCTCTGTATCTCACAGTGAATTGTATGAAGGCAAGTATAAATCCAGTGGGATTTTGTGTTCTCTGTATCTCACAGTGAATTAATTGTATGAAGGCAAGTATAAATCCAGTGGGATTTTGTGTTCTCTGTATCTCACAGTGAATTGTAGGAAGGCAAGTATAAATCCAGTGGGATTTTGTGTTCTCTGTATCTCACAGTGAATTGTATGAAGGCAAGTATAAATCCAGTGGGATTTTGTGTTCTCTGTATTTCATGATGGCAAATATAAATCCAGTGGGATTTTGTGTTTTCTGTATCTTACAGTGAATTGTATGACGGCAAGTACAAATCCACTGGGAGTTTGTATGATGGCAAAGACGTAGTCTACTGTGGAATGCTTTATGAAAGTCAGGCTAGTATTCCCTAATTGATAAACATCAAAAATCTGGTCAGTTTTCAGAAAAATCAAAGCAATAAATAGTCATATGTAAAAATCCTCTAAATCACTAACAGATGCAAATTAAAAAAACCCCTGGATTAGCACCTCATGCCTACCAGATTGGCTAACATGACAGAAAAGGAAAATGGCTAATGTTGAAGATAGGGGGAAACAGGGATACAAATGCCATGTTGTGGAATTGTGAACTGGCTCAATGACTCCGTAGAGCAATTTGCCCCAAAGGCTGTGAAATGGCACGTACCCTTGATCGAAAATATACTACCAAGTCTCTTTCTTGAAAAAAGCAAAGAATGGGAATGGCTGAACAAAGTTGCAATATATGACTGTGATGGAATACTAATTATTATACAATTCCTTGCCCAAGTGATTATGGGCCACCCAAGCCTTTTCTCTTTGACCCTGTTAGGGGCCCAAGTGGACTCGATGAAAAGTGAATTCCTTTGTACAGCCTCTATCTAAACTCGGGTCATTTTTACATTATCATAATTCAGACACTCAGAAGAGCATTGAAACCTAGAACGTCCTTCCTGTTCATTTTTTTCTTACTTAAGAGGAATTTTTAGTGATTAAAGCAGGCCTGAAAAAGTCTTTAAACCTCACTGCCCATCCAATTCCAAATTAATATAAGCATAAACAAAGAATCATTAACTGCTGCCCTGGTGAGCAGTACAGCTCCAAAGGCAGTAGAGAATGGCCTAGTTCTGTGTGCACTTTATTTCCACTTTTATTCCCCAATTTCCTCCTAATTAATATTAGGAGAACAGTGTGTGCTGAGGGGTTGCCGGGGCGGGGGGGGGGGGGGCTTCTCTTTATTGATGATGCAATGGAGTTCGGTGCCTTTTCAGGAAAAGCACTATCAATAACCTCCTTGGTTGGTCTCTACACCTTTGCAATCCTAGTGAAAGGGTGGAAGCCATTACAAATGTCTTTGGGGCCGAGGAATAGAAAAGAAATCCAAACTTTATTTCCAAGAATAAGTGACTCATGGGGGGGGGTGCAGGGAGGTGGATTCCAAACAAGAAGCCATCTTTTATGCCCTAATTTTCATTTAGGAAACTACAGTTTAAAGAGAATCCTGGGAAGAGAGAGCCTCCTTCCCTTTCCTACATCCTTTTGTTATTAGGAAATAACATCTGGTGAGTTCATTAGGAGATACAATAAACAGAATACAAGGTAATTTGGGAAAACCAATGCAAATATTAATAAAACCAAAGGTGACAGAACTTCCTCATTAGACTGTGAGCTTCTTGAAGGCAGGGAACCCAGCACTATCATCACAAGCCCTTAATAAATGATTACTGGCTGATTTACTTATTAAGTGTTAAGATTTTATATTTTGTATTTTGTAGGCTGATATGTTTGCCTTTTTAATAGGTGAGGTCAAAAGAAACTTTTTAAAAAGGTGAATTTTAAAAATTAAAACGAACTCACCTAAGGCAAGTTGATTTGAAGGGGGCCACATAATACCATCAACTGACATTTTTCAAACTCAAAAACCTTTTTTTTTGTACTCAAGATCCAAACCAATTCAACCTTTTAAAATAATTTCAAAAACTCCATGCTGACACTTTTTAAATCCACTTTTATTTATCTTCCTCCTCACACACAAAATTTAAGGTGTCTCCACACACCACAATTCTTGCAGAGTTATAAATCACTTTTAGGTTGGTCAGGTACCTTTTTTTTAATCATTTGATCCCTAAAGGTGTTGGCATTGAGATAATGACAGTTAAACCAGTGTTAAATCAATAAAATATTTACATAGCACAGCACATTAAGCTTTATAGACACTTGGAGATAAAACCACATGAGAACAGGACAAGACCACCATTATTACACGTTTTGAATCAGCTATTTACAGGTCCCTAATATGACATGTCTATGTCTGCACACTGGTCCAATGGGGCAGGCAAAGGCAAAAGGCAGTTACTTTGAGGACATTACACATTATGATCTGGAAGCACATTATTATGCTACCCCAAACATCATGTACCACCTTAAAATTTCTCCAAGGTGGCTTCCCATTCTAGAATGGCAGGTCCAGCTGATACAACATGAAGATAGACAACACGTTTACTTTGTGGAGATGTTCTACTCATACTACTGAGTCAGTGAGATTTTGAAGGCAACTCGTCCCAAGAACTTGTCACGCTCGTCCTGGTTTCTTAGATTGGGTGACCCTTCAATCTTACATTCTATTGACACTTCTTGGTTGTAGCTCTGAAACAGGACCTGGAGAGCAACTACTGGCTGTCGATAGTTCTCCTGGCAAACGGAGAGAACAGAGTAATAATTGGCATGGAGAAGGGCCAAGGAGAAGAGGAATGCAAATGAAACAAATGACGACAGAATCAAGACTTAATGGAGAACCAAGCAAAGTTTGTCCCCCCCACACAAGCTACATCCATCCAGCTTGATGAGCGTTTGTTTGTTAACAGGAAGACACTTTCGTGGCCATCTAGGCAATGCTCTCATTTGACAGGAGTGACCTGAGGGCCCAAAGAGACCTGACTAAGGACAGACACGGAGGTAAGATTTAAACCAATGTCCTTCCTCATTCTAGGGACTTCCTTCCCGCCTGCCCCATCATCTGCACTTATGCAGAGCCCACCGAGACCCATGACCATGATATTCTAACCTGCTTCTTTTATAGTCGTTGCAGATTCCTGGAGAAAAGAACCAGATTTAAGACATTGGGAATTCTAAGATAAAAGAAATGGCGATGCTCTACCAAAGGGTGCAACCACAGAGAGGGGATTCCCCAAACTGAAAGATGCTCCCATAGTTTTCCAATTAGAAAGCATCTGCCCTTGGTGCTAAGCTAACCACTATAACAACATGAGGTGATTCATAACTAGGGTTTTAAAACAGAAAAGTAAAGGACAGAAGAGAACTTGCACTAAAATTCCACTTTATTGAATTTTGAGAAAAAGCGATAAAGCCATAAAGGCCAAGAGAGCTAAAAGCCAAAGCGTACTCACGTGCAACTTCTTCCCATAATATGGAAAATACATTAAATCAAGCCTTCCATCTTTGGGGAAAGTTGCTAGATTTACTTCTTGTCCTTCCTGAAATTTAAAAGATAAAAAAAATCCTTTCAACAAATGAAATTATATGAAAGAAATGTCAACTATTAATGAATGGCATATGGGGGGAGTGATAATGCAGAGAAAGAAAACTTGTCACTTGTCCTACAAGTCAGGATTGACAACAGAAGCTATACAAGTCACAGCAGCTGCGGGCACTGATGTACTGTAGCAGACCAGAACAATTCTGATTGGGGCCGGGCTCTGGAAGAGCCACAGGCACCGCTCGGTGTTGCTGCCCTGCATAGATCCTCTAAGGAGCAAAAATCTGAACCAAGCTAAACATTATCTTTGGTGGGATAAAGAGCCGTTGGCTGTATACTCTCACCCATGGATGGGAACACGCACAGCCACGGCTCCTGCACTACATGAACACAGGTTTTCCCTAGAGCTCACCTCCTCATGGAAGGATGTGTGAAGATTTCCGTCTTGTTCTCTCTCATGTGGCCTGACCCTAAGAGTGATGTATTCTATGGGGGGGAGGGAGAGGAGCCAGGAGGTGCTCCAGAGATTCACCACATTCATGACTTTCTACGCGGTTCGGATCTAGGATGCAACCACTGGTTCACACACACCCGCAGTCTACGCCATCACCCCACCACAGCGCACACACCACGAAGCACTACTTAAGGACTTAAAAAAGCTCCTTACCCACCGGCATCCCAGGAGCTGGACGGCTGCACAAGGAAGTGTACACATGTGGTGATCGGAGGGGGAAGCGACATGTGTCCTTGTCTCTACCTCTACCCCTCAGAAGCCCCACGTGACCGAGACCCGGGGTCTGCTCTGACGTTTTCCACCAGAAGAACCTTGATCCCAACATTCCCGCGCGGTGGGGGCGGGTTCCCTTTAACAGGAGACCCCTTCTCTCCTATACCACAACCTGCAGGGCGCTGGGCCTGGACAAGGCGCTGACCTGGGCCACGCTCACTTCCCTTAGAGAAGGCTGGAGGGCGGGACTGGGGCCTCAGTCTCCCCACTGGGGGGAGGTCGCTGAACGCCCGCCCCCCTTTATTTTAGGTGGATGTGTGGGATTTGTGTAGGTCTTGAGGAAAGATAACAGACGGGGAGGACACTAAAACTGAGGGAGGACAAGCGCATGACACCCCATGTCAGCCAAAGGCCTCGCTGCTCCCCTCTCGGACCGCCTGCAGTGGAGGGCAGGGGGAGCCCGGAGGAGGTTCCCCTCTCCCAGCCTGGGTCATCCTTGTCTGCAAGTTAGACAGGAACTTAGGGGACTAAAACTGAACACTACTAAAGACAAATGAGAAAATATCAGCTAAGGAACGTGCAAGCTACAACTGAAATTGTTTTGCTAAATCTAAGGTCTAAAGTGAAAATCTTTTTCAAAAAGTTGTTAAATCCTAAAATTATATAAGTTTTGAAAGTAAAAGGGCCAGTCTTCTAGATTACATTTGGTTCTTCCTTTATGCAATTTATCCTAGTAAAAACAAAATTAATTTGACAAATAATAATTCTGTTATTTTCTATGGAATTCTTCAAAAGAAATATTTTGAGGAAGAAACCCGGACAATCTACACATATGGCATCTATCAAGTGTAGCCCCAATGTGTGATGAGTTCAGAAAAATTTAGTCACCAATAAAGCCTTCATATTGGACAGAGTATTTGATTTTCAGGGAAGTCCTTTTTTATTTGTTTCCTGCTGAGCTGACAGGCACAGGGAAGCCACATAATGGCTCACTGATCAGGTGTGTAAGAGTTCAACTCAGAAACCAGGAATTGGCTATTTTTGTTTTAAGTCTTTCACCTTAAACACTTATGGATTACAAGAAAATAGAAAACCCTTCTAGAAGCAAGTTCACAAGCAATATAAATATATAAACTAAGAGATCAACTGACACTTCACACTTCTCATGCTAATGTGTGTAGATTAGTTGTTTTACAACTAAACAGTTTCTCTAAGAAACTCTTACCCATTATTTCTATTTGTCTAAATTGGACTTGCAGCATGAAGAAAAAAAACAAAACAGGTTACAATATTAAAATTATATAATTTTACTAAAACTAGCAGTCTGTAATGGAAAGAAACCAATCACATAAGCCAGTATTAATGCACACATATCAACTAAGGCAGTATCGCTCTGGGGTCCACTAAGGCCATGAGCTGAGCCTGTGTCTGGGCCAATAATCTGGGTTCCATAATCCAAACTCTTGCTACTAGGCCCCTGGGCCTTTCTCAGCATTAAGGGACTAATTTAGTGGCACACTATTCTCTAAACATCAAAAGAAAAAGACATTTTTCAGATTTGAAAAGTTAAAACATTTGTTTTCAATATGATACTAACCTTAACTGCACACACTATCCTGGGTTCTCCTTGAGGCCTTAATCCAATTATCTAAGGTTAAGAAAATATGATTATTTTTCATATCACACATAAAAATAAGATTTTATCTTGTTTCCTCCCATCCAATGGAACCCTTTTATTTTCTGGTGCTGGGGTAACAAGCTGACATTATGTTAAGAGGAGGAATCTTAACATAGCAGATTTTGACATTTTTATTTTTGTCTAGGCAGGCTTCTTTCATTATTCATGCTTGATGTTTTAATACCCCCTAGAAAATCTTAAGTGTCTGCCAATTAGGTACATTTGTTTCACCTGTAAATTCAGGTAACTGAGGAATATATTTATTTAATGCCTTATGGTCCTATGGGACCCCAACACTGCAGAGTGCAGCCTGAACCAGATTAAAATGCAAATGAAAACTATTTAACAAAATAAATAAAAATACAACAAACACAGATCATTTTAATTGAGTGGCAAGGAAGTGTCTACTTGAATTTAACACCAGTGCTACCTGTGCTGCACATCTACTTTGCATCAATTACAAGAAATAAAGAACTCTGCTGCCAAGGTAATCCTGATAAACAATTATCAAATAGTAGAGTGCTACTGCCAGTATTTCCCAAATAATATATTCCTCAAATCACTAACTGAACATTTTGAAAAAGAGTTAGCTTTCATTAAGTTATTTCAAGGAGGAGATAGTGTTGCTGCTATTTTCAAGTGAGCAAAACTTCTCCTGTTAGGGGTTATGTCAGCAATAAAAACTAACATTGTAGTGTCACTATATGGAACACTAATAAATACCGCATGCCCCTGCTGTAGCCCCAGCAGCTAATTTCCTTATGCTAACCCTGATTCTCCAACTGACAGAATGAGATGCTGCCTAAGGCCACCCCCACAATCATGCATGGACTTAATTATTAAATAGTACAGGAAAAAACCTCAATATCCTCCTACTGTCATTTAAACAAAGAATTTATCATTTAACATTAATTTGACTTGTATAAAATAAAATTCATGAACGCATTAATGTAACATATTAGTTTAATTTATATATCTTAATCAAAATAACCTAGTAGCTGTAAAAAAAAAAAAAGCTCACATTACTAAATTTGCAAAATAGCCATTTTCCTAATCCATATATCATTTCATTATTGTTTTTTTGTTGTTGTTAAAACACTAGTTAAACATCACCCCTTTCCCCCCTAAATCAATTGACAAACAGTATTTCATTCCATTTTGGAAAGAATCCTATTCATTATTCAAGCCCCAAGCTCCCGGCCCCCCAACAAGGACTTACTCTATTCATTTTCACAAAAATACAAGGATTTCCATCAGGATAGCCAAAGCTGACATCATCCAATCCAGAGCAGGGACCGAGGGTTTCAAGAGAAAATTTACAAGTCTTTTTAGGAAAGATGTTATCTTGGTCAAAAAACGTTCCATTACGACACTGTAAAAGATGTTCTTGTTTCTTGCCTTCATATTCTTAATGGGATAAAAAGAAATAACCATTTATTATTGCTTCATCAATCTTGAACTGACCAAAGATAAACAGATTTTCTATGTATGGTTTCAGTGAAAAGATTTCAAAGTCAAATAACTCCACACTAATTTATTACTCTATCACGCAAGTGCTATGATCTCAACCTTTTTTTAAACTGTTCCTTCTAAGGGTCAGATAAGTAGTCATTTTAAAATTGATGTCCAACATGACATGTTAATTGATTTTATTGTCAATGATAGCACTGAGACCAGTTGTAGATTTCTCACTCTGGTTATATAAATTGTCATACCAAAAATGAGGTCCATGTTAATCAACTATAATCTGTATATTTGCACACAGATTTACTTTATTCTCGGGTAATCTCCAAGTTACATTTCACTAATTCAGAAAGCCACTTCTTAATTTTTCCCTTTCTAGACTGCTCCTCACAAAACTGTTACCAGTGGCCTCTGTTGGGTAAAAGAGGGAACAGCAAAAAACTTGCTAAGTTCATAATGGCCAGCACAACAAACACACCAAGACTTTACCAGTTTAATAAATTCAGAGAGACGACCAACACATCAGGCTACATATCTTTGTATCTTCCATAGAGCCTGATATTTAGTATACCTCCTGCACAGAAACATTTGAGAAGTCCGGAT